>NW_022994310.1:60000-66984 GCF_012275295.1 Melopsittacus undulatus | reverse complement strand
GCCCGGGACGAGGGACCCGGTCTCGCCCCGTCCCTCGCACTGTGCGGAGGGGAGCCCCGCTCTGCGGCGCGTCCTCCTTACCTACGAGGGTCCCGGGCGGTCCTCCTGACAGATCCTCTCTGCGGCTCGCGCGTCTCCCTGGGTTGGCCTGCCGGCCAGCGGCCCCAGCCCCTGCTCCTGGGCGCGGCCGTCCCTCTGCAGCCCTGCCCGCTTGCCGGGCATCTGTCCGGCGAGAAGGGGACCGAGAAATACCCGCACGAAAGAGACCCCTACCTATCTACTACGAGCGATGCGAGCGAGCGAGCGAAAAATGCTGGTGAGTGCCCGGCAGCGCCGCTCGGAGCTTGCAGCCATCCGGCGGGTGGCGGCGGGGGACGGGCTTGCAGCATAGGTGTTGCTGCGGCGCTCGCCTGCCGCTTCCGCTGCCTCCGGGAGACACCCTCGCTCCTCCGCGGGGGAACGCCAGGCAGCTGGTGCCGTGGACTCTGCCGCCATCTTTCCCCGCTTTTCCTCCGCCGTGCCTCCGGTGGAACCTCCGGCGCCTGCGGCGAGCGCTGTGGGGGGGGCGTAGTTTTCCGTCAGTGTCTACCGGGCTCCGAGGGACTCTGCCGCCCCAAAAAAATTTTCCAGGGAACGGTTCCGCCGCGCCGGCCGCAGCGGGAGCTCCGGCTCGCGCCGGACTTAGCCGTCGCTCCCGCGGGCCCGAGGTAGACTGCTGCCAGGCTGCCTGCGCCGAGCGCTGGTGGGGGGGGGCGTAGTTTTTTCCGTCAGGTCTACCGGCTCCGCGGGGACTCTGGTTCTGCCGCATTTCCAGGGAACGGTTCCGCTCGCCGCCGCCGGGCTAGCGGGAGCTCCGGCTCGCGCCGACTTAAGCCCGCGCTCACCGCGGTTGCCGATGTAGACCTGCCGGCTGCCTCGGCCGAGCCGCTGGTGGGTGGGGGCCTAGTTTTTTTCGTCAGGTCTACCGGCTCCGCGGGGACTCTGCCGCTTTCCAGGTAACGGTTTCCGCTCCTGGCCGCCCGTAGCGGGAGCTCCGGCCGCGCCGTACTTGCCGCGCTTCCCGCCTGTGCCGAGGTAGACCTGCCGGCTGCCTGCGGCCGAGCGCTGGTGGGGGGGGCGTAGTTTTTCCGTCAGGTCTACCGGGCTCCGCGGGGACTCTGCCGCCATTTCCAGGGAACGGTTCCGCTCCGCGCCGGCGCTAGCGGCAGCTCCCGGCTCGCGCCGGACTTAGCCGCGCTCCCGCGTGCCGAGTAGACCTGCCGGCTGCCTGCGGCCGAGCGCTTGGTGGGGGGGGCGTAGTTTTTCCGTCAGGTCTACCGGGCTCCGCGGGACTCTGTCCGCATTTCCAGGGAACGGTTCCGCTCGCGCCGCCGCTAGGGGGAGCTCCGGCTCGCGCCGGACTTAGCCGCGCTCCCGAGGTGCCGAGGTAAACGTGGCCCGCGCTCCCTAGGTGCCGAGGTAGACGTGTCGCCGCTCCTCTTCCGCGGGAGTCCGAAGGGGTCGCTGTTTTTCGCTGCCTCCAGTTGCCTCATATGTCGTAACTGTCGGCTGCGCTGCTGCGCACCTCGCTGAGCTAGCGGCCGGTCTTGCTAGCTGCCGCGGAGGAGACTTATCTGGTCCGATTATGGATCGAGTAGTGGCTCTTCTCCGAAGCGGCGCTAGCGAGCGTCTGTCACCCCCGCGGCTTTTGCTGCCGTCCGATAGCGAGGGGCACTGGGCAGCCGTGGCGACGCTTCCGAGGTTTCGCTCGTTCCTTTCGGCTCTCGCCGCGGGCGAGGCGAAGCGAGAGACGACAGAACCGGCGGCGGGGCCGGCACTCGAACGCTGGAAGACCGTGGCGGCGGGAACTCGATCCCAGGTCCGAATTATCTTCCCCGCCCGGTCTCTCGGTGAGGATTTGCGGAAGAGGTCTCCGATGATGGGACAAGGGTGGCGGCAGGCCGGGCGAGCCCGCGCCCCGCCGGTTACGTGCGCCACGTCCCCGGCGCAGAAATTTAAGCAAGCCCGTGTCCGGCTCGCCGCTTTGGCCGCGCTTTCGCCTTAGGGGCCCCGTGGCTTGGCCGAGGTGGCGGCACCCTGCATCATTTTCTGTCTCCCTCTCCTCCTGCGTCTCCATTCCTTTTACCTTTCCGTTTACCCTCTCTCGCCGTTCTTTTTACCGGCGTTAAAGCTGAGCCCCCAAGCGGGGGAAAGCGAAGAGGACGTTGGCCTGGCCCGGAGGGAAAAGGAGTCGGGCTCGCGGGAGCTCTCCCTCGGCCTTCTTCGGCACCCGGCCCCGACTAAAAAGCAGTCCCCACGGGGTGGGCTCGGGCTAGCCCTGGTGTGGCGCGTGGTGTGTGTGCGTGTCTCAGGGAAGCACCCCACCGTTTTGTGGCTGCCGTGGGAGCCCCCTTTACTTTTGCTACTTTGTTTTCTCTCTCGTCCTTTCCTCTCTTCCCCCCTTTCCCCCGACCGATCGATGAGGCCTTTCGGTCGCGTCGGAGAGGGCCCCCGGCGGGCCGGGCTCGTCTCTGCTCCTCGTCCTCGGACGGGCCGCGGCTCGTGTCCCCGGTGTTTCAGGCTGGGGGTCTCCTTTCCAGCTCGCTTCCGTTGCTGCGAGGTGTCGTTCTCCTTCTTCTCCCCCCGTCACCGCGAGCGGCGAGCGAGGAGCCGCGGGCCGCGTCGGCGGGTTCGGTAGGTGCTTGCCTCAACCTTCGCGTCGGCCGCCGGCGTCCTTCCCGCTCTCGATGTGCTCGACGGCGGGCGCGTGGGAATTTTGCCCCAGGACTCTGGTACCGACCGGGCTGTGTGACGGGTGCCGCGTGGCCCCAGCGAGCCCTCAGGTGTCCTAAACCACGCGAGTGTGTGCGTTGCTGGCCTTCGGGCCGTGGGCCCCGCGGGTGCTTCGGCCGCGAGCATCGGCTCGGGCTGTTGGGGGCGGCCACACGAGCCGCGAGAAGAACTTCGCAAGAAAGTGCGCTGAAAAGGGACGACCGCGGGGGCGGCCCAAGGGGGGCGTCCCCTTCCGCCGCGGCCCGACGGCCGCGCCGGCTCCTTTCCTTCCCGTGCCGCCTCGCCGCCTAGCTGGCCCGATCGAGCGCCCCGGCGAAGGGGCCCTCGGTTCGCCGGGTCGCACCCGCCTCGACGGGTCGCTGCCTCCTCTAGCCACGTCCGGTGCTCGCCGTGTCAAGCCGGGGGGTTGGGGGGAATAGAACGACGGCCGGGGGACGACGTGTCCCCTCTCCCCCCCCACCGCGCTCCCTACGCAGCCGCGCTCGAAGTGAAAGGGAACGGAAGCGAAGGAAATAACCGGCGCGCCCGCTCGCGAGAGGACGCCCGGGCCGGGTCGGCTTGTTCGGTGGGACGGGATCAGTCCGCGTCCGCCGCCGCGATCTGCGGAAGAGAAAAAAGGGAGCGGGCGCGCGTGTGTGATCCCCCCTCGAGGGAGACGGGAACACGCCGTGGCCCACGCCGCCGCGAGAGGAACGAAGGAATGGCAAAAACTGAACTGAAAGCTGCGCAGCGGTCCCGCCTCACTTGCCCCGGCGGCAGCGGGAAGGGTCCGGCCGCCGGGTCGGTGCCGCGCCAGCGCTGGCGCGGCCGGCCCCGCCCAGCGCGCCCGCTCGTCGTCGTCCGGTCGCCGTCGCGCGTGCGCCGCCGCCGCCATCCGGCCGTGTGCCGCGCCCCGTGGCGTCCGGATGGCCGCAGTCCCCGCTAGGTCGAGCTGCGCAGAACGGTCGAGAGAGAGAAAGGGCGCAGCCCCCGTGTGGGGCGGCCCGCCGGGGTCGATGCGGGTCGGTCCGGCGTCCGCTTCGTTCGGCGGAGACGGGTGGAAGGGCTGTGGCGCGGCGCGCCGCGGGTGTGGCGGCTACCTGTTTGATCCTGCCAGTAGCATATGCTTGTCCTCTCAATGCTTAAGCCATGCATTTACTAAGTACAACCACGGGCGGTACAGTGAAACTGCGAATGGCTCATTAAAAATCAGTTATGGTTTCCTTTGGTCGCTCCTCTCCCGCTCCTTGGATAAACTGTGGTATTCTAGAGCTAATACATGCCGACGAGCGCCGACCTCCGGTGACGCGTGCATTTATCAGACCAAAACCAACCCTGGCCCCGCCCGGCCGCTTTGGTGCTCTAGATAACCTCGAAGCCGATCGCACGCCCCGCGGCGGCGACGCCCTTCGAATGTTCTGCCCTATCAACTTTCGATGGACTGTCTGGGCCTACCATGGGACCACTGGTGACGGGTGAATCAGGGTTCGATTCCCGGAGAGGGAGCCTGAGAAACGGATACCACATCCGGAAGGCAGCAGGCGCGCAAATTACCCACTCCCGACCCGGGAGTAGTGACGAAAATAACATACAAGAACTCTTTCGGCCCTTAATTGAATGAGCGGCACTTTAAAATCCTTGAGCGAGGATCATTGGAGGGCAAGTCCTGGTGCCAGCAGCCGCGTATTCCAGCTCCAATGCGTATCTTAACGGTTGCTTGCAGTTAAAAGCTCGGTAGTTAATCTTGGATCGAGCTGGCGGTCCGCCGCAGGCGAGCCCACCGCCTGCCCATCCCTGCCTCTCGGCGCCCCCCTCGATGCTCTAGCTGAAGTGTCCCGCTGGTCCCGAAGCGTTTACTTGAGAAAATAGAGTGTCAAAGCAGGCCCGGCCGCCGGCATACTGCACGCTAGGAATAATGAATAGGACCTCCGGTTCTTTTGTTGGTTTCGGAAAACGGGGCCATGGTAAGAGGGACAGGCCGGGGCATTCGTATTGTGCCCGCTAGAGGTGAATTTCTTGGACCGGCGCAATACGCCTAGAGCGAAGCATTTGCCAAGAATGTTTTCATTAATCAAGAACTAAAGTCCGGAAGGTTCGAAGACTGATCAGATACCGGCGAGTTCCGACCATAACGATGCCGACGGGCGATCCGGCGGCGTATCCCATTACCCCGCCGGCGCTCCCGGGAACCCAGTCTTTGGGTTCCCGGGGAGTATGGTTTGCAAAGCTGAAACTTAAGGAATTGACGGAAGGGCACCACAGGAGTGGAGCCTGCGGCCTTAATTGACGTCCACCACTGGGAAACCTCAACCGCCCGGTACACGGACGATTGCAGATTGAGAGCTCTTTTCTCGATTCCGTGGGTGGTGTTGCATGGCCGTTCTTATTGGTGGAGCGATTTGTCTGTTAATTCCGATAACGAACGAGACTCTGGCATGCTAACTAGTTACTCGACCCCCGAGCGGTCGCGTCCAACTTCTTGAGGGACAATGGCGTTCAGCCACCCGAGATTGAGCAATAACAGGTCTGTGATGCCCTTAATGTCCGGGGGCCGCACGGACGCAGCCTACACTGACTTGGCTCAGCTTGTGCCTACCCTCCGCCTGCAGGCGCGGGTACCCCGTTGAACGCCCATTCGTGGATGGGATCGGGATTGCCATTCTTCCCCGTGAACGAGGAATTCCCAGTAATGCGGGTCATAAGCTCGCGTTGATTAAGTCCCTGCCCTTTGTACACACCGCCCGTCGCTACTGACCGATTGGATGGTTTAGTGAGGTCCTCGGATCGGCCCCGGCGGGGTCGGCCACGGCCCTAGCCGGAGCGTCGAGAAGACGGTCGAACTTGACTATCTAGAGGAAGTAAAAGCGTAACAAGTTTCCGTAGGTGAACCTGCGGAAGGATCATACCGGTAAGGCGCGCTGGTCTGGGTGCGCGCCGGGCGTCCGGCCGCCAGCCGCTCCGCTCGACTCGATTCGCCTCGCGTCGCGCGCCGAGGGGTCCCCGCGGGGGGACCCCGGGCGCGGCGCGGTGGCTTCCCGTTCGCACTCTCACGCCGCCCCCGCTTTTACACCGTCGCAGTCCCCCCCCCCCCCCTACACGCCTCCGGGCAACTACGCGCCCTCCGCGAGACGAGGAAGGGTCGGGGGGGGGGGCTCCCCGCCGGGAAGCTTCCGGGCGCGCGGGGAGCGGCGGGCCGCGGCGGCGCGGGTGGTGCCGGGTGCGCGCGACGCCGCGCGCGAAGGCGCGCCGCTTTCCTCCTCTTGCCCAGCCTCCGTTCCTCGCCCCCTCTCCGTGGAAGGGGAGAAAAAGAGCGAGAGAGGGGTCCCGAGCCGCGTGTGCGGGGAAGCGGAGAAGTGCGCCACCCCTCGCGTGCCGGTCTTCTCTCTAGCCCGCCGCCCGCCGCTGTCGCGGCCGGCGCCGGTATCCGCCGCGGTCCGCCTTCCCGAGCCCGGGCTTGGCGGCCCGACCCCCGTCTCTCCTCCCGGGCGCAGCGCCGGGTTACTGAGTGGAACCCCGGGCCCCGGGCTCAGAGGACGGAGGTGGTGGCGGTCGGACGTCGGGCGCGCCCCCGCGGGTGTGACGCTCCGCCGCCGGCGGCAGCCGGGGGAGCACACCCCGCGTGTTACCTTCGGGTCGTTTCCCTCACCCCAGGGCCAGTTCCTAGCGTCCGCGCTCGCCGCGGCCCTCCGTCCGCCCGCCCGTCCGTCCTTCCCCGCCTTGACCGCACCGCCGGCGGTGGTGGTGGTCGGGGCGCGGGGGACGGAGGCCTCGGAGCCGGCGGAGGTTTTAAAGACTCGGCGTGCTAGGTGTCGACCCTGCCGGGGGGCGCTATGCGTCGGGTGCGTGGCGGCGTCGCCTTCAGGGTGTGAGTCGCTCCCTCGCGGAGCCCCTGAGAGGCGCCGGCGCCCGCGCTCGCCCCCTGCCCGCCCGCCGGGCAGCCGCGCCGGGGAGGTTCCCGCTGCCCCCCCCTTCTCCGCGGTCCGGTCTCGGCCGGAAGAAGAGAAGCCTGCGCGGGACGCGGGTCGTCCCACGGTTCGTTCGACCCGACCCGCCCTCGAGCGGACGACCCCGCCGGGAGCGCGTTGCTCGCCGCCGGGGTTTGTGCGAGTTCCCCTCTGCCCGGCGGGGTCTCGCCTCCCGCGGGCGACCGTCGGGTCGCCGCGCCTCCCAAGTCCCGGCGGGCCGTTTCGGCAGCGGTCGCGCTCCGTTTCCCCTCGGCGCCGGGGCCCGGCC
>NW_022994310.1:45000-52500 GCF_012275295.1 Melopsittacus undulatus | reverse complement strand
AGGCTTCCGCAGCCCGTTTCTTCTTTCGTATTTTCCTTCCCTTCCACTCACGGATTCCGTTCTCGGTCTGTCCGTCCGTCCGCCCGCCAGTCCGTCCCTGCCTCCCTCCCTCTCTGTCTGTCTCCTTTCCCCTACGCCTTCATTTGATTAAAAGAGGAGGTGTCGGGAGCTGCCGAGAGCGGAACAAAGCCGGCTCGTTTCTGTCCGAGAGGTCGCGCGGCTCCGCGGCCAGGCGGCAGAAGGCAAGTCCCGACAGGGCGCGGCTTCCCTCGCCGCCGCTGCCCTCCCTGCCGCGCTTCCAAAAATCAGACGGAGGGAAGGGGCGTGGGGCCAAACAAGAAGGAGAGGAGAGAAGAGAAAAGCGAAAAGAAACCACGAACCGAGAAACCCCAAACGAACCGCACAGAGAACCCGAACGGGAAAGAAAAAAAAAAAAAAAAAAACAAACAACACACGCGTGCACACACAACACACCCCCCCCCCCCCCCCCCCCCCCCCCCCCAGCCCGCCATCCCCGGCCCGCCTCCGCCTGCGCCAGGCTCCCCACCTGCTCCCCGACCACCGTCTCCTTCCTTCCCGGCTGCCTACCTGCCTGCCGTGCCCCTGCAAAGTGAGCGCGGGACTGCCCGCCCGCTGGGAGCAGCCGCTGTTTACCTCGCTTGGCGGGAACCCGCTTGCCGAGCCGGGGCGGGGGGGGGGGGGGGAACGGGAGGGGGGCGAGCGCGCAGGCGCAGAGCGTCAGGCTGCCGAACCCTGCCCCCTCCGCCCAGCGGCCAGCGCAAGGGGGAGGGGGAGGCGGGGAGGGGGGGGGGGGGCCGGGGGCCAGGGCCGGGGCCCGAGGGCGAATGTGGAAGGCGAATGCGACCTTCAACCTTCCCTGCCGACGCCCCTGCAGTACCGTAATCTGTGCATTTACTGGAGCACAAACGGTTTTTCTTACCGACCGCTTTTCTGTCCCGGCAGGTACGTCCCTGCGCGGAGATGCCTCAGCAGGGCCTGGCTCTCGCCTAGGCTTGCCTGGGGCCCCGGTGCTGGGGACGAGGTGGCGGCACCTCATAATGTTCACGCGTACGCACCGCACCCCACCCCCCCAACCCCCCAACCCCCCCCCCCCGCACCTCAGGGCTGCGCTTCACTTCCCCCCCCACCCGCGCTCCCTACCCGTGTCCCTGTTTCTCGGAGCTGTCCCTGCCAGGAGCTCCTGCTCGGTGTCCGGCGCTGCTCCCCCCCCTCAGCGCTCGGAGAGCCAAGTTGCCTGGGAGCACTGGGAGGGACTGGGAAGGACTGAAAGGGAGTGGGAGCACCTGCAGCAGGTAGTGGGAGCACTGAGAGGGATTGGGAGTTGAGCATGCTTGCAAGTGGGAAGACCTGGAGCAGAGACTGGGAGCACTGGGATATTGAAACCCCAGCAGTATCTGAGACCACAGAGGCCTACATTGGTTTGTACCGGTGCAAACTGGTCCGTACTGTTCCATAATGGGACGTGTAAATGTGCAGATGACACCAGCTCGGGTGGCAGCATTGATTTGTTGGAAGGAAGGAAGCTCTGCAGAGGGATCTGGACAGGCTGGAGCCATGGGCTGGGGCCAACGGGATGAGGTTCAGGAAGGCAAAGTGCCGGCTCCTGCACTTGGGCCACAACAACCCCCTGCAATACTGCAGGCCTGGGGAAGAGCAGCTGGAAACTGCTCATGGGAAAGGAGCTGGAGGTGCCGATTGATGGAGCTGAACGTGAGCAGCTCGTGCCCAGGCAGCCAGGAAGCCTCCAGCATCGTGGGCTGGATCAGCACCAGTGCGGCAGCAGGGCCAGGGCAGGGATTGTGCCCCTGCGCCGGGCACTGGGGAGGCCGCACCTCGACTCCTGTGTTCAGCTCTGGGTCCCTCACTGCAAGAGAGACCTTGAGGGGCTGGAGTGGGGCCAGAGAAGGGCAATGGAGCTGGTGCAGGGCCTGGAGCACAAGAGAGATGGGGAAGGGCTGAGGGAGCTGGGGGGTTCAGATGGAGAAGAGAAGGCTCAGGGGGGACCTGATGGCTCCCTCCAAGTGCCTGACAGGAGGATGGAGCCAGGAGGGGCTGGGCTCTGCTCCCAAGGAACAAGGGATGGGACGAGAGGAAACGGCCTCGAGCTGCACCAGGGCAGGTTTAGATGGAGCTGAGGAACAATTCCTGCCCCAGAGGGTGCTCAGGCGTTGGAGGAGGCTGCCCAGGGCAGTGATGGAGTCACCACCCCAGAAGTGCTCACACACCCTCAGTGCCATGGGTTAGCGGTGGCCTCGACAGTGCTGAGATAGATAAGGCCTGCACTGGATGAGCTTAAAGTTCTTTTCTGACCTGGTTGATTCTATGATTCTATGATCCTTTTTGCTGAGGCACTGGTGAACCAGGGGTTTTCTTTACTGTGAGAGTGACAGAGCACTGGAACAGGTTGCCCAGGGGGGTTGTGGAGCCTCCTACATTGGAGATATTCAAGGCCCGCCTGGACATGTTCCTATGGGATGTACTCTGGGTTACCCTGCTCTTGAGGGGGGTTGGACTGGATGATCTTTCGAGGTCCCTTCCAACCCTCGGGATTCTGGGATTCTGTGTGAAGTGCACATGACACAGCAAGTGATCTGTGTGTCTAGTGCACCGGAAGGTGAACAGTTCCTTTTGGTGTTAGATCTGTAGAGGCAGATTTATCTCCAAAGCAAATCAACCATGTCCCAAGGAAACAGGCAGGGAATTCTGAGCTGTATCTTGAACACTGCCAGGGATGGGGCAGCCACAGCTTCTCTGGGCACCCTGTGCCAGTGTCCCACCACCCTCACAGGGAAAAACGTCTTCCTGAGATCTCTTCTCAGTCTCCCCTCTCTGTCACATTAAAGCCCTTCCCCCCTGTCCCATCCCCACAGCCCCTTCTTCTCCCCACAAGCAATGAGCCCAGATCCCAGGAGCTCCCCTCAGCGGCCGCAGCTCCGCTGCCGCCTCAGCAGCACAACTGCACACCCACTGCAAAGCGGCCACACTGGGGAAGTCACCTGAGGTGCTCTTGGCAACTCCTAAAGCACCCCAGGATCGCAATCGCCACCCACCTCGTTCCACGCTCCTGTGTCCACGGGCGTCACCGGCTGCGAGACACCGAGATGGGAACCACCAGAGGACCTGCTCTTGCCTCCTGCACCGGTAGCTTGTGTTCCGTGGGGCAGCTGTCGTCTCCTAGAGCTTCTGCTGAGGGGTTCCGTGGGGTTCCGTGGCCTCACACACCTGAACACGGAGTGTTCCACAAACAGGAACCCCCGTGGTCCCCGTGTCCCCGAGGTCATCGTGACGCGTGACCTCTGACTGAGTCCGTGGGGTGCTCCCGTTTGAGTGCGGCTGGAAACGCGTTGTGGGTGCGTGCTGTGAAGGGAGGAGAAGCTGTCGGGAGATGCGCTGCTGCCACGGCAGCTGTAGGAGGAGAGGATGGGTGGAGAAGTAGGCACCGGGCTTGTGCCCAGTGGGAGGTGGCTGGGGAAAAGGATGCCCGAACGCACCCCCCAGAGCTCAGGGCTGCGCTTCACTTCCCCCCCCCCCCCCCCCCCCCCCCCCCCCCCCCCCCCCCCCCCCCCGCGCTCCCTACCCGTGTCTGTTTCTCGGAGCTGTCCCTGCCAGGAGCTCCTGCTCGGAGTCCGGCGCTGCTCCCCCCCATAGAGCGCTCGTAGAGCCAAGAACGCTTTTCCTCCCCTGCCGGGGCGTTGCTACGGCGCTCGCCTCCCCCTACCGCTGCTCGGGGGCTCTCCGCTCCTCCGCGGGGGGACGCCAGGTAGACCTGGTGGCCCGGGAGCGGCCGCCGTCTTCCCCCCCTTTCCGCCCGTGCCTTCGGGTAGACCTGGCGTCTGCCGGCGAGCCTCCCGGCGGCCGGCCGGCCATGTCGGGAGGGAAGCGGGAGGGGGGGGGGGGGGGGGGGGGGGGGGGGGGGGGGGCGCAGCGGCTCCTGCAGACCCACAGGTGCGGCGGCTAGTGTCTTTCAGTCTGTCTCTGCTTAGAAGCTTGCAAGGGGAACGCGATCTTCAGCCCTCCCTGCCGTCGCCCCTGCGGTAATCTGAGCATTTGCTGGAGCACAAACGGTTTTTATTACCGACCGCTTTTCTGTCCCGGTAGGTACGTCCCTGCACGGAGATGCCTCAGCAGCATCTGGCTGTCGCCCGGGCTTTCCTGGGGCCCCGGTGCTGGGGACGAGGTGGCGGCACCTCATAATGTTCACGCGCACGCACAAACACACACCCCCCCCCCCACCCCCCCCCAACCCCCCCCCCCTTTTTTCCTCCGCTTCGCTGTGCTTTCCCACTCCCGTTCTCTCGTCATTCTCTCTCCGGAGTTAAAGCCGGAGCCCGCAAAGCAGGGAAGCGGAAGAACGGTGGCTGGGGAAAAGGATGCCCGAGCGCAGCCCCCCCCCCCCCCCCCACCTCAGGGCTGCGCTTCACTTCCCCCCCCCCCCCCCCCCCCGCGCTCCCTACCCGTGTCTCTGTTTCTCGGAGCTGTCCCTGCCAGGAGCTCCTGCTCGGAGTCCGGCGCTGCTCCCCCCCATAGAGCGCTCGTAGAGCCAAGATCGCTTTTCCTTCCCTGCCGGGGGTTGTTGTCGTTTCCCCCGCCCGGCTCCCCCGAGCACCTCGGGGAGTTCCCGGGCGGGCTGAGCGCTGGCCCCGCCTGGCAGGCGGCGGAGTCCCTGCCCCTGCGAGCGGCCCCTGGGCTGCGGGGACCCTGCCGGCGAGGACGGCGCCGGGCAGCCGGGGCCGGCTGCACGGCCGCGTTCGCGCCCTGCAGCCAGCCGGCCGGCCCCGCCCGGGACGAGGGACCCGGCTCGCCCCGTCCCTCGCACGGTGCGGAGGGGAGCCCCGCTCTGCGGCGCGTCCTCCTTACCTACGCAGGGGCACCGAGGCGGTCCTCCTGACAGATCCTCTCTGCGGCTCGCGCGTCTCCCCTGGGTGCCTGCCGGCAGCGTGCCCCAGCCCCTGCTCCTGGGCGCGGCCGTCTCTCTGCAGCCCTGCCCGCTTGCCGGCATCTGTCCGGCGAGAAGGGACCGAGAAATACCCGCCCGAAAGAGACCCTACCTATCTACCGAGCGAGCGAGCGAGCGAGCGAGAAAAGGCTGGTGAGTGCCCGGCAGCGCCGCTCGAGCTTGCGAGCATCCCGGCGGGCGGGCGGGGAGCGGGCGGGCAGCAGAGGGGTTGCTGCGGCGCTCGCCTGCCGCTGCCGCTGCTCGGGAGACCCTCGCTCCTCCGCGGGGGAACGCCAGGCAGGCCTGGTGGCCGGGGACTCGGCCGCCATCTTTCCCGCTTTCCGCCCGTGCCTCCGGGTGGACCTGCCGGCTGCCTGCGGCCGAGCGCTGGTGGGGGGGGGCGTAGTTTTCCGTCAGGTCTACCGGGCTCCGCGGGGACTCTGCCGCATTTCCAGGGAACGGTTCCGCTCGCGCCGCCGCTAGCGGGAGCTCCGGCTCGCGCCGGACTTAGCCGCGCTCCCGCGGTGCCGAGGTAGACCTGCCGGCTGCCTGCGGCCGAGCGCTGGTGGGGGGGGGCGTAGTTTTCCGTCAGGTCTACCGGGCTCCGCGGGGACTCTGCCGCATTTCCAGGGAACGGTTCCGCTCGCGCCGCCGCTAGCGGGAGCTCCGGCTCGCGCCGGACTTAGCCGCGCTCCCGCGGTGCCGAGGTAGACCTGCCGGCTGCCTGCGGCCGAGCGCTGGTGGGGGGGGGCGTAGTTTTCCGTCAGGTCTACCGGGCTCCGCGGGGACTCTGCCGCATTTCCAGGGAACGGTTCCGCTCGCGCCGCCGCTAGCGGGAGCTCCGGCTCGCGCCGGACTTAGCCGCGCTCCCGCGGTGCCGAGGTAGACCTGCCGGCGGCCTGCGGCCGAGCGCTGGTGGGGGGGGCGTAGTTTTCCGTCAGGTCTACCGGGCTCCGCGGGGACTCTGCCGCATTTCCAGGGAACGGTTCCGCTCGCGCCGCCGCTAGCGGGAGCTCCGGCTCGCGCCGGACTTAGCCGCGCTCCCGCGGTGCCGAGGTAGACCTGCCGGCTGCCTGCGGCCGAGCGCTGGTGGGGGGGGCGTAGTTTTCCGTCAGGTCTACCGGGCTCCGCGGGGACTCTGCCGCATTTCCAGGGAACGGTTCCGCTCGCGCCGCCGCTAGGGGGAGCTCCGGCTCGCGCCGGACTTAGCCGCGCTCCCGAGGTGCCGAGGTAGACGTGGCCGCGCTCCCGAGGTGCCGAGGTAGACGTGTCGGCCGCTCCTCTTCCGCGGGAGTCCGAAGGGGTCGCTGTTTTTCGCTGCCTCCAGTTGCCTCATCGTAACTGTCGGCTGCGCTGCTGCGCCACCTCGCTGAGCCTAGCGGCCGGTCTTGCTAGCTGCCGCGGGAGGAGACCTATCTGTCCGTATTATAGGAGCGAGTAGTGGCTCGTCTCCGAAGCGGCGCTAGCGAGCGGCTGTCACCCCCGCGGCTCTGCCGTCGATAGCGAGGGGGCACTGGGCAGCCGTGGCGACGCTTCCCGAGGGTTTCGGCTCGTTCGTTCGGCTCTCCCGCGGGGCGAGGGCGAGAGCGAGAGACGACAGACCGGCGGCGGAGGCCGGCACTCGAACGCTGGATGACCGTGGCGGCGGGAACTCGATCCCAGGTCCGAATTATCTTCCCCGCCCGGTTCTCGGTGAGATTTGCGGAAGAGGGCTCCGATGATGGGCAGGGTGGCGGCGGCGGCGAGCCCCGAGCCCCGCCGGTTACGTGCGCACGTCCCGGCGCAGAAATTTAAGCAAGCCCGGGTCCGGCTCGCCGCTTTGCCGCGCTTGCCTTAGGGGCCCCGGTGGCTTGGCCGAGGTGGCGGCACCTCATTTTCTGTCTCCCTCTCCCTCCTTCGTCTCCATTCCTTTTACCTTTCCGTTTACCCTCTCTCGCCGTTCTTTTTACCGGCGTTAAAGCTGGAGCCCGCCAAGCGGGGGAAAGCGAAAGAAGGACGGTGGCTGGCCGGAGGGAAAAAAAGGAGTCGGGCTCGCGGGAGCTCTCCCTCGGCCTTCTTCGGCACCCGGCCCCGACTAAAAAGCAGTCCCCACGGGGTGGGCTCGGGCTGCCCTGGTGTGGCGCGTGGTGTGTGTGCGTGTCTCAGGGAAGCACCCCACCGTTTTGGGCTGCCGTGGGAGCCCCCTTTACTTTTGCTACTTTGTTTTCTCTCTCGTCTTTTCCTCTCTTCCCCCCTTCCCCGACCGATCGATGAGGCCTTTCGGGTCGCGTCGGAGAGGGCCCCCGGCGGGCCGGGCTCGTCTGCGCTCCTCGTCCTCGGACGGGCCGCGGGCGGTGTCCGGTGTTCAGGCTGGGCGGTCTCCTTTCCAGCTCGCTTCCCGTTGCCTGCGAGGTGTCGTTCTCCTTCTTCTCCCCACCGTCACCGCGAGCGAGCGAGCGAGGAGCCGCGGCCGCGTCGGCGGGTTCGAGGTGCGTGCCTCACCGCGTCGGCCGCCGGCGTCCTTCCCGCTCTCGATGTGCTCGACGGCGGGCGCGGGGGAAGTT
>NW_022994310.1:25000-32500 GCF_012275295.1 Melopsittacus undulatus | reverse complement strand
CAGCGCAAGGGGGAGGGGGAGGCGGGGAGGGGGGGGGGGGCCGGGGGCCAGGGCCGGGGCCCGAGGGCGAATGTGGAAGGCGAATGCGACCTTCAACCTTCCCTGCCGACGCCCCTGCAGTACCGTAATCTGTGCATTTACTGGAGCACAAACGGTTTTTCTTACCGACCGCTTTTCTGTCCCGGCAGGTACGTCCCTGCGCGGAGATGCCTCAGCAGGGCCTGGCTCTCGCCTAGGCTTGCCTGGGGCCCCGGTGCTGGGGACGAGGTGGCGGCACCTCATAATGTTCACGCGTACGCACCGCACCCCACCCCCCCAACCCCCCCCCGCACCTCAGGGCTGCGCTTCACTTCCCCCCCCACCCGCGCTCCCTACCCGTGTCCCTGTTTCTCGGAGCTGTCCCTGCCAGGAGCTCCTGCTCGGTGTCCGGCGCTGCTCCCCCCCCTCAGCGCTCGGAGAGCCAAGTTGCCTGGGAGCACTGGGAGGGACTGGGAAGGACTGAAAGGGAGTGGGAGCACCTGCAGCAGGTAGTGGGAGCACTGAGAGGGATTGGGAGTTGAGCATGCTTGCAAGTGGGAAGACCTGGAGCAGAGACTGGGAGCACTGGGATATTGAAACCCCAGCAGTATCTGAGACCACAGAGGCCTACATTGGTTTGTACCGGTGCAAACTGGTCCGTACCGTTCCATAATGGGACGTGTAAATGTGCAGATGACACCAGCTCGGGTGGCAGCATTGATTTGTTGGAAGGAAGGAAGCTCTGCAGAGGGATCTGGACAGGCTGGAGCCATGGGCTGGGGCCAATGGGATGAGGTTCAGGAAGGCAAAGTGCCGGGTCCTGCACTTGGGCCACAACAACCCCCTGCAATACTGCAGGCCTGGGGAAGAGCAGCTGGAAACTGCTCATGGGAAAGGAGCTGGAGGTGCCGATTGATGGAGCTGAACGTGAGCAGCTCGTGCCCAGGCAGCCAGGAAGCCTCCAGCATCGTGGGCTGGATCAGCACCAGTGCGGCAGCAGGGCCAGGGCAGGGATTGTGCCCCTGCGCCGGGCACTGGGGAGGCCGCACCTCGAATCCTGTGTTCAGCTCTGGGTCCCTCACTGCAAGAGAGACCTTGAGGGGCTGGAGTGGGGCCAGAGAAGGGCAATGGAGCTGGTGCAGGGCCTGGAGCACAAGAGAGATGGGGAAGGGCTGAGGGAGCTGGGGGGTTCAGATGGAGAAGAGAGGGCTCAGGGGGGACCTGATGGCTCCCTCCAAGTGCCTGACAGGAGGATGGAGCCAGGAGGGGCTGGGCTCTGCTCCCAAGGAACAAGGGATGGGACGAGAGGAAACGGCCTCGAGCTGCACCAGGGCAGGTTTAGATGGAGCTGAGGAACAATTCCTGCCCCAGAGGGTGCTCAGGCGTTGGAGGAGGCTGCCCAGGGCAGTGATGGAGTCACCACCCCAGAAGTGTTCACACACCCTCAGTGCCATGGGTTAGCGGTGGCCTCGACAGTGCTGAGATAGATAAGGCCTGCACTGGATGAGCTTAAAGTTCTTTTCTGACCTGGTTGATTCTATGATTCTATGATCCTTTTTGCTGAGGCACTGGTGAACCAGGGGTTTTCTTTACTGTGAGAGTGACAGAGCACTGGAACAGGTTGCCCAGGGGGGTTGTGGAGCCTCCTACATTGGAGATATTCAAGGCCCGCCTGGACATGTTCCTATGTGATGTACTCTGGGTTACCCTGCTCTTGAGGGGGGTTGGACTGGATGATCTTTCGAGGTCCCTTCCAACCCTCGGGATTCTGTGATTCTGTGTGAAGTGCACATGACACAGCAAGTGATCTGTGTGTCTAGTGCACCGGAAGGTGAACAGTTCCTTTTGGTGTTAGATCTGTAGAGGCAGATTTATCTCCAAAGCAAATCAACCATGTCCCAAGGAAACAGGCAGGGAATTCTGAGCTGTATCTTGAACACTGCCAGGGATGGGGCAGCCACAGCTTCTCTGGGCACCCTGTGCCAGTGTCCCACCACCCTCACGGGGAAAAACGTCTTCCTGAGATCTCTTCTCAGTCTCCCCTCTCTGTCACATTAAAGCCCTTCCCCCCTGTCCCATCCCCACAGCCCCTTCTTCTCCCCACAAGCAATGAGCCCAGATCCCAGGAGCTCCCCTCAGCGGCCGCAGCTCCGCTGCCGCCTCAGCAGCACAACTGCACACCCACTGCAAAGCGGCCACACTGGGGAAGTCACCTGAGGTGCTCTTGGCAACTCCTAAAGCACCCCGGGATCGCAATCGCCACCCACCTCGTTCCACGCTCCTGTGTCCACGGGCGTCACCGGCTGCGAGACACCGAGATGGGAACCACCAGAGGACCTGCTCTTGCCTCCTGCACCGGTAGCTTGTGTTCCGTGGGGCAGCTGTCGTCTCCTAGAGCTTCTGCTGAGGGGTTCCGTGGGGTTCCGTGGCCTCACACCCCTGAACACGGAGTGTTCCACAAACAGGAACCCCCGTGGTCCCCGTGTCCCCGAGGTCATCGTGACGCGTGACCTCTGACTGAGTCCGTGGGGTGCTCCGCAGGCGCCCGAGGCATTCTCTGGGATTCTCTAGGGGTATCCCCAGGATGCTCTGGGAGTGCACAGAGACACGGGGGCTCCGAGCAAGCTGCTGTAGCGGAATGTGTCCCTGCCCGTGGCAGGGGTAGATCTGGATGCGCTTTAAGGCCCCTTCCGGCTCAACCCGGTCTGGGATTCCACGGTTCTCTGCCGTGCCGATGTCGGTCGCTCTGCGCTTGTCGCAGGTGGCCGTGACGCCCCGTTCCGTTGCCCGCGTTGAGCTGCGACCCCCCGCACGCTGCACCTGCGCACCACAGGTAGTGAGGAAGAGCAGCCCGTGAGGGACCTCCCCGAGCCGGCTGGGCAGAGCCTGGTCGTCCGTCCCCCCCCCCCCCCCCCCCGCAGTGACTCCCGGAGCACCCCCGAGCGGCCAGCGGCCGGGGGCGCGGTGCTGCCGCCGTCACAAAGCCGTGGCGGTCGCCGTGGATTTGCCCGTTGTGACAAACGGGGCCCCCTCGTTGAGCGTGGGCTATTGAAGGAGCCGGATCCCTGCAGCAACCAGTGCAGAGGAGACCCCTCCGTCGGGAGGCTGCGTCTCCCGTGGCTGCCCCGCACATCCGGCTACGCGTTCTTTGACTTTGCGATCCCGTTTGAGTGCGGCTGGAAACGCGTTGTGGGTGCGTGCTGTGAAGGGAGGAGAAGCTGTCGGGAGATGCGCTGCTGCCACGGCAGCTGTAGGAGGAGAGGATGGGTGGAGAAGGAGGCACCGGGCTTGTGCCCAGTGGGAGGTGGCTGGGGAAAAGGATGCCCGAACGCACCCCCCAGACCTCAGGGCTGCGCTTCACTTCCCCCCCCCCCCCCACCCACCCACCCACCCCCCCACGCGCTCCCTACCCGTGTCTCTGTTTCTCGGAGCTGTCCCTGCCAGGAGCTCCTGCTCGGAGTCCGGCGCTGCTCCCCCCCATAGAGCGCTCGTAGAGCCAAGAACGCTTTTCCTCCCCTGCCGGGGCGTTGCTACGGCGCTCGCCTCCCCCTACCGCTGCTCGGGGGCTCTCCGCTCCTCCGCGGGGGGACGCCAGGTAGACCTGGTGGCCCGGGAGCGGCCGCCGTCTTCCCCCCCTTTCCGCCCGTGCCTTCGGGTAGACCTGGCGTCTGCCGGCGAGCCTCCCGGCGGCCGGCCGGCCATGTCGGGAGGGAAGCGGGAGGGGGTGGGGGGGGGTGGCGGGGGCGCAGCGGCTCCTGCAGACCCACAGGTGCGGCGGCTAGTGTCTTTCGGTCTGTCTCTGCTTAGAAGCTTGCAAGGGGAACGCGATCTTCAGCCCTCCCTGCCGTCGCCCCTGCGGTAATCTGAGCATTTGCTGGAGCACAAACGGTTTTTCTTACCGACCGCTTTTCTGTCCCGGTAGGTACGTCCCTGCACGGAGATGCCTCAGCAGCATCTGGCTGTCGCCCGGGCTTTCCTGGGGCCCCGGTGCTGGGGACGAGGTGGCGGCACCTCATAATGTTCACGCGCACGCACAAACACACCCCCCCCCCCACCCCCCCCCACCCCCCCCCCTTTTTTCCTCCGCTTCGCTGTGCTTTCCCACTCCCGTTCTCTCGTCATTCTCTCTCCGGAGTTAAAGCCGGAGCCCGCAAAGCAGGGAAGCGGAAGAACGGTGGCTGGGGAAAAGGATGCCCGAGCGCAGCCCCCCCCCCCCCACCTCAGGGCTGCGCTTCACTTCCCCCCGCGCTCCCTACCCGTGTCTCTGTTTCTCGGAGCTGTCCCTGCCAGGAGCTCCTGCTCGGAGTCCGGCGCTGCTCCCCCCCATAGAGCGCTCGTAGAGCCAAGATCGCTTTTCCTTCCCTGCCGGGGGTTGTTGTCGTTTCCCCCGCCCGGCTCCCCCGAGCACCTCGGGGAGCTCCCGGGCGGGCTGAGCGCTGGCCCCGCCTGGCAGGCGGCGGAGTCCCTGCCCCTGCGAGCGGCCCCTGGGCTGCGGGGACCCTGCCGGCGAGGACGGCGCCGGGCAGCCGGGGCCGGCTGCACGGCCGCGTTCGCGCCCTGCAGCCAGCCGGCCGGCCCCGCCCGGGACGAGGGACCCGGCTCGCCCCGTCCCTCGCACGGTGCGGAGGGGAGCCCCGCTCTGCGGCGCGTCCTCCTTACCTACGCAGGGGCACCGAGGCGGTCCTCCTGACAGATCCTCTCTGCGGCTCGCGCGTCTCCCCTGGGTGCCTGCCGGCAGCGTGCCCCAGCCCCTGCTCCTGGGCGCGGCCGTCTCTCTGCAGCCCTGCCCGCTTGCCGGCATCTGTCCGGCGAGAAGGGACCGAGAAATACCCGCCCGAAAGAGACCCTACCTATCTACCGAGCGAGCGAGCGAGCGAGCGAGAAAAGGCTGGTGAGTGCCCGGCAGCGCCGCTCGAGCTTGCGAGCATCCCGGCGGGCGGGCGGGGAGCGGGCGGGCAGCAGAGGGGTTGCTGCGGCGCTCGCCTGCCGCTGCCGCTGCTCGGGAGACCCTCGCTCCTCCGCGGGGGAACGCCAGGCAGGCCTGGTGGCCGGGGACTCGGCCGCCATCTTTCCCGCTTTCCGCCCGTGCCTCCGGGTGGACCTGCCGGCTGCCTGCGGCCGAGCGCTGGTGGGGGGGGCGTAGTTTTCCGTCAGGTCTACCGGGCTCCGCGGGGACTCTGCCGCATTTCCAGGGAACGGTTCCGCTCGCGCCGCCGCTAGCGGGAGCTCCGGCTCGCGCCGGACTTAGCCGCGCTCCCGCGGTGCCGAGGTAGACCTGCCGGCTGCCTGCGGCCGAGCGCTGGTGGGGGGGGCGTAGTTTTCCGTCAGGTCTACCGGGCTCCGCGGGGACTCTGCCGCATTTCCAGGGAACGGTTCCGCTCGCGCCGCCGCTAGCGGGAGCTCCGGCTCGCGCCGGACTTAGCCGCGCTCCCGCGGTGCCGAGGTAGACCTGCCGGCTGCCTGCGGCCGAGCGCTGGTGGGGGGGGCGTAGTTTTCCGTCAGGTCTACCGGGCTCCGCGGGGACTCTGCCGCATTTCCAGGGAACGGTTCCGCTCGCGCCGCCGCTAGCGGGAGCTCCGGCTCGCGCCGGACTTAGCCGCGCTCCCGCGGTGCCGAGGTAGACCTGCCGGCTGCCTGCGGCCGAGCGCTGGTGGGGGGGGCGTAGTTTTCCGTCAGGTCTACCGGGCTCCGCGGGGACTCTGCCGCATTTCCAGGGAACGGTTCCGCTCGCGCCGCCGCTAGGGGGAGCTCCGGCTCGCGCCGGACTTAGCCGCGCTCCCGAGGTGCCGAGGTAGACGTGGCCGCGCTCCCGAGGTGCCGAGGTAGACGTGTCGGCCGCTCCTCTTCCGCGGGAGTCCGAAGGGGTCGCTGTTTTTCGCTGCCTCCAGTTGCCTCATCGTAACTGTCGGCTGCGCTGCTGCGCCACCTCGCTGAGCCTAGCGGCCGGTCTTGCTAGCTGCCGCGGGAGGAGACTTATCTGTCCGTATTATAGGAGCGAGTAGTGGCTCGTCTCCGAAGCGGCGCTAGCGAGCGGCTGTCACCCCCGCGGCTCTGCCGTCGATAGCGAGGGGGCACTGGGCAGCCGTGGCGACGCTTCCCGAGGGTTTCGGCTCGTTCGTTCGGCTCTCCCGCGGGGCGAGGGCGAGAGCGAGAGACGACAGACCGGCGGCGGAGGCCGGCACTCGAACGCTGGAAGACCGTGGCGGCGGGAACTCGATCCCAGGTCCGAATTATCTTCCCCGCCCGGTTCTCGGTGAGATTTGCGGAAGAGGGCTCCGATGATGGGCAGGGTGGCGGCGGCGGCGAGCCCCGAGCCCCGCCGGTTACGTGCGCACGTCCCGGCGCAGAAATTTAAGCAAGCCCGGGTCCGGCTCGCCGCTTTGCCGCGCTTGCCTTAGGGGCCCCGGTGGCTTGGCCGAGGTGGCGGCACCTCATTTTCTGTCTCCCTCTCCCTCCTTCGTCTCCATTCCTTTTACCTTTCCGTTTACCCTCTCTCGCCGTTCTTTTTACCGGCGTTAAAGCTGGAGCCCGCCAAGCGGGGAAAGCGAAAGAGGACGGTGGCTGGCCGGAGGGAAAGAAAGGAGTCGGGCTCGCGGGAGCTCTCCCTCGGCCTTCTTCGGCACCCGGCCCCGACTAAAAAGCAGTCCCCACGGGGTGGGCTCGGGCTGCCCTGGTGTGGCGCGTGGTGTGTGTGCGTGTCTCAGGGAAGCACCCCACCGTTTTGGGCTGCCGTGGGAGCCCCCTTTACTTTTGCTACTTTGTTTTCTCTCTCGTCTTTTCCTCTCTTCCCCCCTTCCCCGACCGATCGATGAGGCCTTTCGGGTCGCGTCGGAGAGGGCCCCCGGCGGGCCGGGCTCGTCTGCGCTCCTCGTCCTCGGACGGGCCGCGGGCGGTGTCCGGTGTTCAGGCTGGGCGGTCTCCTTTCCAGCTCGCTTCCCGTTGCCTGCGAGGTGTCGTTCTCCTTCTTCTCCCCACCGTCACCGCGAGCGAGGGAGCGAGGAGCCGCGGCCGCGTCGGCGGGTTCGAGGTGCGTGCCTCACCGCGTCGGCCGCCGGCGTCCTTCCCGCTCTCGCTGTGCTCGACGGCGGGCGCGGGGGAAGTTGCCCAGGGACTCGGTACCGAACCGGGCTGTGTGACGGCCGCGTGGCCCCGCGAGCCCTCAGGTGTCCTAAACCACGCGAGGTGTTGCCGGTGCTGGCCTCGGTCCGTGTGCCCGCGGGTGCCGGCCGCGAGCAGCGCTCGGGCGGTGGGGCGGCCGAGCCGCGAGAGAACGGGCAAGAAAGGCGTTGAAAAGGGACGACCGCGGGCGGCCAAGGGGGGCGTCCCCCTCCGCCGCGGCCGCCGGCCGCGCCGGCTCCTTTCCGTGCCGCCTCGCCGCCTGCTGCCGAGCGAGCCGCCCCGGCGAAGGGGCCTCGGTCGCCGGGTCGCACCCGCCTCGACGGGTCGCTGCCTCCTCTAGCACGTCCGGTGCTCGCCGTGGCA
>NW_022994310.1:7500-12500 GCF_012275295.1 Melopsittacus undulatus | reverse complement strand
AGTTGAGCATGCTTGCAAGTGGGAAGACCTGGAGCAGAGACTGGGAGCACTGGGATATTGAAACCCCAGCAGTATCTGAGACCACAGAGGCCTACATTGGTTTGTACCGGTGCAAACTGGTCCGTACCGTTCCATAATGGGACGTGTAAATGTGCAGATGACACCAGCTCGGGTGGCAGCATTGATTTGTTGGAAGGAAGGAAGCTCTGCAGAGGGATCTGGACAGGCTGGAGCCATGGGCTGGGGCCAACGGGATGAGGTTCAGGAAGGCAAAGTGCCGGGTCCTGCACTTGGGCCACAACAACCCCCTGCAATACTGCAGGCCTGGGGAAGAGCAGCTGGAAACTGCTCATGGGAAAGGAGCTGGAGGTGCCGATTGATGGAGCTGAACGTGAGCAGCTCGTGCCCAGGCAGCCAGGAAGCCTCCAGCATCGTGGGCTGGATCAGCACCAGTGCGGCAGCAGGGCCAGGGCAGGGATTGTGCCCCTGCGCCGGGCACTGGGGAGGCCGCACCTCGACTCCTGTGTTCAGCTCTGGGTCCCTCACTGCAAGAGAGACCTTGAGGGGCTGGAGTGGGGCCAGAGAAGGGCAATGGAGCTGGTGCAGGGCCTGGAGCACAAGAGAGATGGGGAAGGGCTGAGGGAGCTGGGGGGTTCAGATGGAGAAGAGAAGGCTCAGGGGGGACCTGATGGCTCCCTCCAAGTGCCTGACAGGAGGATGGAGCCAGGAGGGGCTGGGCTCTGCTCCCAAGGAACAAGGGATGGGACGAGAGGAAACGGCCTCGAGCTGCACCAGGGCAGGTTTAGATGGAGCTGAGGAACAATTCCTGCCCCAGAGGGTGCTCAGGCGTTGGAGGAGGCTGCCCAGGGCAGTGATGGAGTCACCACCCCAGAAGTGCTCACACACCCTCAGTGCCATGGGTTAGCGGTGGCCTCGACAGTGCTGAGATAGATAAGGCCTGCACTGGATGAGCTTAAAGTTCTTTTCTGACCTGGTTGATTCTATGATTCTATGATCCTTTTTGCTGAGGCACTGGTGAACCAGGGGTTTTCTTTACTGTGAGAGTGACAGAGCACTGGAACAGGTTGCCCAGGGGGGTTGTGGAGCCTCCTACATTGGAGATATTCAAGGCCCGCCTGGACATGTTCCTATGGGATGTACTCTGGGTTACCCTGCTCTTGAGGGGGGTTGGACTGGATGATCTTTCGAGGTCCCTTCCAACCCTCGGGATTCTGGGATTCTGTGTGAAGTGCACATGACACAGCAAGTGATCTGTGTGTCTAGTGCACCGGAAGGTGAACAGTTCCTTTTGGTGTTAGATCTGTAGAGGCAGATTTATCTCCAAAGCAAATCAACCATGTCCCAAGGAAACAGGCAGGGAATTCTGAGCTGTATCTTGAACACTGCCAGGGATGGGGCAGCCACAGCTTCTCTGGGCACCCTGTGCCAGTGTCCCACCACCCTCACAGGGAAAAACGTCTTCCTGAGATCTCTTCTCAGTCTCCCCTCTCTGTCACATTAAAGCCCTTCCCCCCTGTCCCATCCCCACAGCCCCTTCTTCTCCCCACAAGCAATGAGCCCAGATCCCAGGAGCTCCCCTCAGCGGCCGCAGCTCCGCTGCCGCCTCAGCAGCACAACTGCACACCCACTGCAAAGCGGCCACACTGGGGAAGTCACCTGAGGTGCTCTTGGCAACTCCTAAAGCACCCCAGGATCGCAATCGCCACCCACCTCGTTCCACGCTCCTGTGTCCACGGGCGTCACCGGCTGCGAGACACCGAGATGGGAACCACCAGAGGACCTGCTCTTGCCTCCTGCACCGGTAGCTTGTGTTCCGTGGGGCAGCTGTCGTCTCCTAGAGCTTCTGCTGAGGGGTTCCGTGGGGTTCCGTGGCCTCACACCCCTGAACACGGAGTGTTCCACAAACAGGAACCCCCGTGGTCCCCATGTCCCCGAGGTCATCGTGACGCGTGACCTCTGACTGAGTCCGTGGGGTGCTCCCGTTTGAGTGCGGCTGGAAACGCGTTGTGGGTGCGTGCTGTGAAGGGAGGAGAAGCTGTCGGGAGATGCGCTGCTGCCACGGCAGCTGTAGGAGGAGAGGATGGGTGGAGAAGGAGGCACCGGGCTTGTGCCCAGTGGGAGGTGGCTGGGGAAAAGGATGCCCGAACGCACCCCCCAGAGCTCAGGGCTGCGCTTCACTTCCCCCCCCCCCCCCCCCCCCCACCCACCCACCCACCCCCCCCCGCGCTCCCTACCCGTGTCTGTTTCTCGGAGCTGTCCCTGCCAGGAGCTCCTGCTCGGAGTCCGGCGCTGCTCCCCCCCATAGAGCGCTCGTAGAGCCAAGAACGCTTTTCCTCCCCTGCCGGGGCGTTGCTACGGCGCTCGCCTCCCCCTACCGCTGCTCGGGGGCTCTCCGCTCCTCCGCGGGGGGACGCCAGGTAGACCTGGTGGCCCGGGAGCGGCCGCCGTCTTCCCCCCCTTTCCGCCCGTGCCTTCGGGTAGACCTGGCGTCTGCCGGCGAGCCTCCCGGCGGCCGGCCGGCCATGTCGGGAGGGAAGCGGGAGGGGGGGGGGGGGGGGGGGGGGGGGGGGGGGGGCGCAGCGGCTCCTGCAGACCCACAGGTGCGGCGGCTAGTGTCTTTCGGTCTGTCTCTGCTTAGAAGCTTGCAAGGGGAACGCGATCTTCAGCCCTCCCTGCCGTCGCCCCTGCGGTAATCTGAGCATTTGCTGGAGCACAAACGGTTTTTATTACCGACCGCTTTTCTGTCCCGGTAGGTACGTCCCTGCACGGAGATGCCTCAGCAGCATCTGGCTGTCGCCCGGGCTTTCCTGGGGCCCCGGTGCTGGGGACGAGGTGGCGGCACCTCATAATGTTCACGCGCACGCACAAACACACACCCCCCCCCCCACCCCCCCCAACCCCCCCCCCTTTTTTCCTCCGCTTCGCTGTGCTTTCCCACTCCCGTTCTCTCGTCATTCTCTCTCCGGAGTTAAAGCCGGAGCCCGCAAAGCAGGGAAGCGGAAGAACGGTGGCTGGGGAAAAGGATGCCCGAGCGCAGCCCCCCCCCCCCCCCCACCTCTGGGGTGCGCTTCACTTCCCCCCCCCCCCCCCCCCCGCGCTCCCTACCCGTGTCTCTGTTTCTCGGAGCTGTCCCTGCCAGGAGCTCCTGCTCGGAGTCCGGCGCTGCTCCCCCCCATAGAGCGCTCGTAGAGCCAAGATCGCTTTTCCTTCCCTGCCGGGGGTTGTTGTCGTTTCCCCCGCCCGGCTCCCCCGAGCACCTCGGGGAGCTCCCGGGCGGGCTGAGCACTGGCCCCGCCTGGCAGGCGGCGGAGTCCCTGCCCCTGCGAGCGGCCCCTGGGCTGCGGGGACCCTGCCGGCGAGGACGGCGCCGGGCAGCCGGGGCCGGCTGCACGGCCGCGTTCGCGCCCTGCAGCCAGCCGGCCGGCCCCGCCCGGGACGAGGGACCCGGCTCGCCCCGTCCCTCGCACGGTGCGGAGGGGAGCCCCGCTCTGCGGCGCGTCCTCCTTACCTACGCAGGGGCACCGAGGCGGTCCTCCTGACAGATCCTCTCTGCGGCTCGCGCGTCTCCCCTGGGTGCCTGCCGGCAGCGTGCCCCAGCCCCTGCTCCTGGGCGCGGCCGTCTCTCTGCAGCCCTGCCCGCTTGCTGGCATCTGTCCGGCGAGAAGGGACCGAGAAATACCCGCCCGAAAGAGACCCTACCTATCTACCGAGCGAGCGAGCGAGCGAGCGAGAAAAGGCTGGTGAGTGCCCGGCAGCGCCGCTCGAGCTTGCGAGCATCCCGGCGGGCGGGCGGGGAGCGGGCGGGCAGCAGAGGGGTTGCTGCGGCGCTCGCCTGCCGCTGCCGCTGCTCGGGAGACCCTCGCTCCTCCGCGGGGGAACGCCAGGCAGGCCTGGTGGCCGGGGACTCGGCCGCCATCTTTCCCGCTTTCCGCCCGTGCCTCCGGGTGGACCTGCCGGCTGCCTGCGGCCGAGCGCTGGTGGGGGGGGGCGTAGTTTTCCGTCAGGTCTACCGGGCTCCGCGGGGACTCTGCCGCATTTCCAGGGAACGGTTCCGCTCGCGCCGCCGCTAGCGGGAGCTCCGGCTCGCGCCGGACTTAGCCGCGCTCCCGCGGTGCCGAGGTAGACCTGCCGGCTGCCTGCGGCCGAGCGCTGGTGGGGGGGGCGTAGTTTTCCGTCAGGTCTACCGGGCTCCGCGGGGACTCTGCCGCATTTCCAGGGAACGGTTCCGCTCGCGCCGCCGCTAGGGGCAGCTCCGGCTCGCGCCGGACTTAGCCGCGCTCCCGCGGTGCCGAGGTAGACCTGCCGGCTGCCTGCGGCCGAGCGCGGGTGGGGGGGGCGTAGTTTTCCGTCAGGTCTACCGGGCTCCGCGGGGACTCTGCCGCATTTCCAGGGAACGGTTCCGCTCGCGCCGCCGCTAGCGGGAGCTCCGGCTCGCGCCGGACTTAGCCGCGCTCCCGCGGTGCCGAGGTAGACCTGCCGGCTGCCTGCGGCCGAGCGCTGGTGGGGGGGGCGTAGTTTTCCGTCAGGTCTACCGGGCTCCGCGGGGACTCTGCCGCATTTCCAGGGAACGGTTCCGCTCGCGCCGCCGCTAGGGGGAGCTCCGGCTCGCGCCGGACTTAGCCGCGCTCCCGAGGTGCCGAGGTAGACGTGGCCGCGCTCCCGAGGTGCCGAGGTAGACGTGTCGGCCGCTCCTCTTCCGCGGGAGTCCGAAGGGGTCGCTGTTTTTCGCTGCCTCCAGTTGCCTCATCGTAACTGTCGGCTGCGCTGCTGCGCCACCTCGCTGAGCCTAGCGGCCGGTCTTGCTAGCTGCCGCGGGAGGAGACCTATCTGTCCGTATTATAGGAGCGAGTAGTGGCTCGTCTCCGAAGCGGCGCTAGCGAGCGGCTGTCACCCCCGCGGCTCTGCCGTCGATAGCGAGGGGGCACTGGGCAGCCGTGGCGACGCTTCCCGAGGGTTTCGGCTCGTTCGTTCGGCTCTCC
>NW_022994310.1:0-2500 GCF_012275295.1 Melopsittacus undulatus | reverse complement strand
GGCGAGTTCCCCGCGCCGGCGGGGTCTCGCCTCCCGCGGGCGACCGTCGGGTCGCCGCGCCTCCCAAGTCGGCGGCCGGCGGGCCGTCGCAGCGTCGCGCTCCGTTTCCTCGGCGCCGGCCCGGCCGAAGCCTTTCCGGCGGTCCCCCCCCTCGCCGCCGAGTGCCGGCGATGTCGGCACCCCGGCCCGCCTGCGGGCGGCGGCGGTGCCGCCTCCGCTCCGCGCGCTCGGTCGTCCCGGAAGGTGCCCGCCACCGGTCGCGGCCGTCCCGTCCCGGGCCCTGCCCGTCGCTGTCCCTTGCTGCCCTCCCCGGCCGAGCCGGGCGAGGAGGAGGCGGGCAGCCGGGGGCGGCCGCCTCTCGGTCTCCGCGTGGAAACGGGGAGAGCGAAGCGCTGCCCCCCGGCTCAGCGCCGCCGGCCTCCGCGTCCCGGGCCCGTGCTCGCGGCGAGGAGCGGAGGGTGACAGTCGGCGGCGGCGGTTCCGGGAGGGCGGCCGGTCAGGCGCGGTGGGAACGGTGCCGTCCGGCGGCCCCGCGGGCGGGCGGCGGAGGCGCGCCCCGCGCCCAGCCGGTCTGGGCTCCGGTGGTCGCCGCTTCTCCGGCGCGGCGGCGTTGGGAGCCGCGGAGGGGTTCCGGCGGGGGCGAGCGCCGGGGCGACGCGGGGGCGTCGCCGGCGGCCCGCCGTCCGTCAGCGGCGGAGGCGCGCGCGGGGCCGGCGGGGCGCCCCGCCGCCGCCGCTGCTGCTTCTCCGGCCGAGCGAGCGAGCGGCGGTGTCTGTGTCCCGAGCGAGGCGGGCGGTGCGGGGCGGCCGCGCCGCCGCTTCCGTGCGAAGACCGTGCCGAGCCCGGGCGCCTGGGCCGGCTCCGAAGCGAGCGAGCTGTGGCGTTTCCCCAGGTGGTGGGTCGGTCGGGAGCGCGGGCTTTCCCCGGCCGGCCTTTTAAAAGCCGCTCGCTCGCTCGGAGCGTTCGTTTCCCTTCTCTCCGTTGCGTGCTCGTACGGTCAGCCGAGGCAAGACGAGGCTCTCCCGCCGTGTCGTGCCGCGCCCGTCCGTTCGCCCGGCGTCGGGCGAGAGCGGTTCCGGGGCGGGGCGGCGGCGGGGGGCCGTCCGTCCTCAGAGAGAAAAGAGGGGCCGCTGTCGGCGAGCGGTCCCCGGCCCTCCCGCGCGCGCGGGGCGGTGCCGAAAGCCAGACAACTCTTAGCGGTGGATCACTTCGGCTCGTGCGTCGATGAAGAACGCAGCTAGCTGCGAGAATTAATGTGAATTGCAGGGACACATTGATCATCGACACTTCGAACGCACTTGCGGCCCCGGGTTCCTCCCGGGGCTACGCCTGTCTGAGCGTCGCTTGACGATCAATCGCCGGCTGCGCTGCAGCGGCGCGGCTGGGGTGCCTCGCAGGCCCGCCCGCCCGCCCACGCGCGGGTGGTGCCTTCGTCCCCCTAAATGGAGACTCGGGGAGCGCTCCGAAGCTCCCCGCTCCCGGAGCGCCCGCTCCGGCGGAGCTCGTCCCGTCGCGGGCGCCGGTGCGTTCGCGGGGTGCCGGCGCGGCGGTGGGGAGAGAGGCGGTCGGGGGGGGTGTGTGTGTGTGTGCGGAGGCGCGTGCCTGTCGCCCGCCCCCTCCCTCCCGCGGTTTCCCCCCTTCCCGCGCGGGCGGCTGTCTGCGGGTGGGTAACCGCGGCGGTACCGTGCCGTGCTGCCGCGCGCCGCGGAGGGGTGGGGCGGGAGGTGTGCCGTCCCCGTCGGCGGCACCCTTTCGTTCCTTTCTCCCCGAGCGCCCCCCGCCGCGCCCCGGGTGTCTCTCCCGGCCGTTTCGCCGTCCGTCCGTTCGTCCCGCGGCGGGCCGTCTTCCGAGGCGGCGGCGGCGCTCCCCGCGCGCGCGCTTGCCTTTTCGGGCCGTCCTCCGGGCTGGGGCTCGGCCGCCCCGGCGCGGCCGCGCGTTCTGGCGTCCCGCTGGCTTGCGACCTCAGATCAGACGTGGCGACCCGCTGAATTTAAGCATATTAGTCAGCGGAGGAAAAGAAACTAACGAGGATTCCCTCAGTAACGGCGAGTGAAGAGGGAAGAGCCCAGCGCCGAATCCCCGCCCCCGGTGGGCGCGGGCCATGTGGCGTACAGAAGCCCCCCTCCCCGGCGGCGCTCTCGGGGGACCCAAGTCCTTGTGATCGAGGGCCAGCGCCGCGGACGGTGTGAGGCCGGTAGCGGCCCCCCGGCGCGCCGGCCCGGGGCTTCTCGGAGTCGGTTGCTTGGAATGCAGCCCAAAGCGGGTGGTAAACTCCATCTAAGGCCTAAATACGGGCACGAGACCGATTCCACCAGTCCGTAAGGGAAAGTTGAAAGAACTTTGAAGAGGAGAGTTCAAGAGGCGCGTGAAACCGTTTTTTAAGAGTAAACGGGTGGGGCCCGCGCAGTCCGCCCGGAGGATTCAACCCTGCGAGTTGCGGTCGGGCATGGCGGCTCGGGGGTCCGGCGGAATCCCCGCCTCCGCCTCCCCTCCGTCCCCC
>NW_022994309.1:0-67279 GCF_012275295.1 Melopsittacus undulatus | reverse complement strand
TCAGCAAAACTACAGAATACAGATGGGGTTTAATTAACTGATCTTGGTAATCTCATTTAAAGCTATGAGGACTCTCAAAAATTTCTTTCAGCTAGAGGAAACTGAGCAAAACACACTTTTTATCGGGGGGCGGGGAAGAGGAAGAAAAAAAGAATGAAGGAGAAAATGACATCCCTCTATCTTTTTAGAGAAAGTTTCAGCTTTTTAGAAACTTCTAAAATTAATCACATTTGAAGAATTACATACCTTTCAGGAGTCACTGTTTAAATGGATCACTGAAACTTAAGCTGTTGCTAAAAGGGCAACAGGGTGTCTGGGATGGGAAAAAAGATAAGATTAAATAACTGAAATAAGAGAATGGGGAAGCATTAGAATAAGTCTTTTGAAACAAGTTTTGACATGTTTTCAGGGCAATTTTATTATAGTTTTGTGAGGGTTTTCCAGCTTTGTAATCTTTCTTATCTTTACGATGACTTTCTCTCTTTTCTCCTTGTTTTTTTACTCCTAATGGAATTTTTAAAGTGCTAAAATCTATTAACTATCAAAAAAAAACCTTAAAAAAAGAAAAATGAAAGCTAATATCGATTTACTTGTCCTCTAGTTCAAGCCATGAAATAAACTCTGTGTGTGTGTGTACATATTTAAGAGAAATCAAGTCCTGTGTGAGTAGCTTGCTATTGCCCTTATATCTACAGAATAGCTTGAACTCATCTGCCAGGACAATGGTTATCATTTGTTGGTAAACAGAACACACCTGACTGTGGAGAGATAAGATAGCACTTGCATGAAGATACATTGCTGGAATTCAGAAATATCGTATGAATACAAATTGAAGTCTTTTGAAAAAAGAAACAGTGTGTCAGGACACGTTTTTGAAAGTGGAGAAAGGTTGATACCTGCTTTCCAGAAACACTGAAACTGATAATAAAGTGTTTTGTTTTCATAGAAATGACAATATTTTCAAAACTAAGAACATTTTGAAGTATCCCTTCTGAATTATGTTGTTCATGGCTGTGATTTTCTTGACTTGTTAATAGAATCTCCAGACATTAGAATTATTTCTTTCCTTTCACTTTTGAGCAGCAGAAAACAAACAAAAAATAACCTTACAGAATTTGATATTTTTACTTTAGTAGCACTTGTTCATGTTTGAGATTCAAGCTCTATGTTTTCATGTAGCAATTTCAAATTGTGCTCTATCTATAAAGGCAACAAATAAGGCAAACTCAGTCTCAATTTAACCATCATCTGAATAGGTAACATTACCTGGAGTGAAAAAAAAATACAATCTAGGATTTCTTGGTTATAATACACTATCTATGTTTTCCACCAAAGTTACAAGAACAAACATTCTAAAGATCGCAATCAAGAGCCATTAGTTAATAAGAAAGGGTTTATGCCACAGGGAGTTTCTTACTACTTTTTAAAAAATATCCAATGCCATTTCTTTAATAGTCAGGAATGTATGCCAATTAATACTTTTTCTTTTGAAGAAAGTATACAAAGTCAATTTGTAGTCTCTTTAAAGAAGACTTATTAATCACTGTAATTTTTTTAAAACATGAAGCTAAATTTTATATGATTATTTTTTAATGTGACAGCAGAATTCTCTGTCTAGAAAGAAATAAACACAGCATATGCAGGCTCACAGTTTAAGGAGTACGTCATATTTGACCTATAATTTCAGGAAGACCTAATTTCTCATAGTTTTGTGAAAGATCAGGCATGGTTTCTGCTATTGCACTATTTTTCACAAAATCATTAAGGGCCAAATGTAAAACTTGCTTTTAAGAGGAATATGCACAATTGGATTTTGGTCAGAGAAGTGGTAGGGAGCCTATGGAAAGGATGAGTTTTTATTGTATTTGGTGTATTACAGCTGTGCTGAGAGTTTTTTGTCATGAGAGACATTCGCAGGGAAGGAAGGACAATCTTTGGCAGGAAAAAAGTCAATGGCCCCAAGTTTTTTATCTTTATGCAGACTACAACTGTTTCAGAGCAGGATCCCACCAGGACTTCCCAGACTCTTCAGTGAGCAGATCACATAATCAGTCTGAGCCTGGGGAATAACTGGTGTTCTTCCAAAACATGTACAAACAAAACACTGGTAATGTTAGAATGCCTCTTTTGGGCATCTGAAATATGTGTCTGATTTTTTGACACAATCCCTTAGTGAGCTGCAGAGGAGAAGGAAGATTAACAGTTATTGGCTCTTGGCTGAGCTTTGGAAGCAGCTGCTTTGTTCTATTCAACTGTAGCTGACTTTTTGCCAATACATGTGAAAGTATTTGTCAGCAAGAATTAAGCACAATGGTTTTCACATTCACCTTGTGATAGGGTAAACACAAAAGATTCTGAGATTTTTTTGACATTGCATACAAGGTACCTCAAACTTGCAGCCACACAGCTGGTACTCCCTAGATGGCTGCTGTGTAAAAATTTCAGTTCCTTTTTCAGATCTTAATATGTCTTAATTAAGGTAGTCCAATAATAACATTTTAAGTATTTTTGTTGGCCTACAGTGCCTCAAGGTTAATAACAGTATTAGCCTATTATGATGCTTTGCCCGGTGCTGGCAGATAATGGGCAAGATTCCTACCGAGAATAATAGTTGGCAAAGGGAAAAAAAAAAGTTTAGCTGAAACAAAGCTGAAAGCACATAAAAACAGCTATTTATTCAATTAATGCCAGGTGAATCAATGTGGAAGAAACTTGGACCTTGGGTCGCTATAGTTCCATTAAATCACACGAAAACTGGGGAAGAACTTTTTCAGAAGTTAGAAAAAACAGTAAAGGACTGGGACTACTGGTATGTAATCTTTCTTTAGGCATATATTTGTTTAATTTTGTACTCAAGTAATTAATTTGCTTTCTGTAAAGTGGTTACAATACTTTGTGGAAAATATTTTATTTCCTTTAGGAAAGATGGAGGGATTGTCTGACATTCAGATACAATTCCAACTGTAAAATGATTGCTTCAGTCAGAATTTAATCCTTTATTTCCTGTTATTCCAGGCCTTTTCTTGCCTAGAATACTTCCATCTCCATGCCACTGAACCTCAGCTCCTTCCTTCTCTAGCACAATGAAGAGGATCCTCTAAATCCCCTTCAACTTGTGTGAGCTAGTCATGAAAATTTACAATGGCACAAGCTCTGACACAATCATTCTGTACTCACACATTGCTCAAACCCATCATCTGGAAAGCCATAACGGAAATCACAGAGAATGGAAATTTTATTTGTTTTTAAATTTCTAGGCAACTACAGAAATACAGTAGCTTACATAGGGTGTGATTTATCTAACCTTGGAACAATTCCAAACTGCACTAATGTGGTTATGTCTATATCAGCAAATAATTCAGCTCAATTAAGTTCATTAAGGTAAAACAGCTAGTTTTGAGGACCTGATATGTACAGTGTATGTATTTCAAGTGTCTGTAATTCTAACTGGCTCCAGAATGGTCTCCTAAACTGAGCGCTCATTAGTAACTGCCACTTATTTTCATTTTATGAAGGAATCCAGTTCAAAGACTGAAGATCACACCACAAAGTGTACAAAAGCATGGTTAGTGGGGATGACTGCAAAATTTGCCTCAGAAATGCACTCCTGAGTCAAACCATTACTATAGACTCATGCTATCAGTTATACACTGCAAAGGTAGATGATTAGTAATTGATGAAACCAATTGAAAACTCTTGGAGGACATGGTTTAACTTGTGGCTAATATGACATCTTTACTCAGTGTGACTACATAAGATGTCTAAACCAAGCACAAATCTGAATGACCTATCCATTAAGATGAACATTATAATCTTTATGTAAACAAGAAAGATAAACATGTTTCTGAATGTCTTCATGGAATTATCCTGTCATCCTAGCCAAGATCTTGACTGGTAAGTAACAGTTTTCTCTGATTATGCTTATTTGATGCCCAAGTCGCTCAAAGGTTTTGTACTTAAGACAGTAATTTATAAGAACTGTATGTAGCACAGTTAATAGCAAATATATATTTTACATAATATAACCTTTTGGTTTAGTCCATTTCTGATTTAATTGACAAAGTGTGAAATGTGAACTGTGAATATTTAATTCAAATGCATATTTACAATTCCTGACTTTTGATTGGCTATATAAATAAGGTGAATATGCAAGAGTGGATAGCAATATACTGCATGTATCAATAGGTTATGGAAAACAGGAATTTGGGAGCAAGAGATTTTAAGCTTTTAACATCCAAAATTTGTGTATTTAGTTTTGACTCATCTTTAAGCAAAAAAGAAGAAAAAATCAAATTAAGGCAAAATATACAGGGAGTTTTTCACTATTCAGTCTTTTAATGCTAAAAAGCTTTGTGTTGTTCTACGGAAACACAGATAATAAAAAAAGCACAAAAATTATAAACATGAAAATTTGTTAACCACCACTGATTTTAAAGTAAAATTAGTCTCAACTCTGGTAACCAGTTAGCATAATAAACACTTCTGTGTGAAGACCTTTGTGACCATTTTTAAGGTTGCTGCACTGTTTCATATGGGTCAGGAAATTAGTTCAGTGTGTTTATAATAAACACAGTGCTAAGCTGACAAGAATCTAAAAATAAATTATTTAACTATGATAAAATCTAATAATGAGTAATATACATTTAAAATCAATTCAGTCACATTTATTTACTACTGGGTTGACAAGGGGACTTTTTAAATAACTGGATTAAGTTCTAAGAAATTAATTTCCTCATAAACTTTTGCAGTTTCCTTAGAGATGTTTGTTGAGCTTTCTCTTTTTGAATACAGAGAAGTACCTTTAAAATTAAAAGAATTAAAAAAAAACACTATTGTATTAATGTAATCATAGTCTGCATTAAGATTTATAGTCCTCAAGCATATGACCTCTTGAAAACAGAAATGCAACAACATAGATAATGAAAGGAAAATATCTTTGCAAGTATTTTTGATAGTTCATTCATACTTCAAATCAATTATATAGTTTCCCTCATTTTACTACGGAAATTCGTGCTCTTCCTAATTCAGCCTTCTTTGGGCATCCCCCTGCTCTGGCATGGGGTCCTCCATGGGCTGCAGGTAGATATCTGCTTCACCATGGATCTCCATGGGCTGCAGGGGCACAACCTGCTTCATCATGGGCTGCTCCACAGGCTGCAGGGCACTGTCTGCTCCGATGCCTTGAACACCTTCTCCCTTACTTCTTCACTGACCTTCATGTCTGCACAGCTGTTTCTTTTACATGTTCTCACTCCTTGCTCAAACTGCAGTTGAGTTGTCATTGTGCAGGTTTTTTTCCCCTTCTTAACTATGTTATCTCAGTGGTGCTATGATCGTCACTGATGAGCTCAGCCTTGCCCAGCAGTGAGCCCATGGCATTGGCTCTGTCGGACATAGGAAAAGCTTCTAGCAGTTTCTCACAGAAGCCACCCCTGTAGTCTCCCACTATCAAACCTTGCCATGGAAACCCCATAGAGAATCATTATGAATTTTTTTGATATTTCAGAATGTCAGGAAAATGAACTGCAAGGTAAATGATGCTTGAAGAATTCTCTTGTGCTTATCAACACATTCCTTCCCTGTCAGTGAGATGCTTGAAAGAAAAAGTGATCAGTCTATGATGGTTGGTAAAGATTTTCCATAATTTTTTAGCACATAAGAACCCTTCTTTGAATTTCAGCCTTCCCATTCAATTTATGTTGGCATTTTCAGGCACTGTTGTGCCTCTGAGAGAATATTTTTCTTGATGAATGACAACTGGCCTGCTCAAAAGAGCAGAATTTCAGCCAAGAACAAATGGTTCTTGAGAGTTGTTATGAGACTATCTTACATGATAATTGTTGAGAATTCTAGGAATATCTGTTTATTTAAAATATTTTTTAAATTCCTTGAGAAAAAAATCACTAATTTACAATAGTGATATGAATTAACTTTATAAATATAATTATTATATTTCATGTATATTTTTTTTCTGGTTATTAACACATTTAGAGTTTTCTTGTGGCCCTTTTTTCAGGTTATATGAAGAGAATCTCTTAGTTTCCATTCACATTAAAATGACTTCTGTCAGTTGGCAGCACATTTAGTAATTTATACCTTTGCTCTTCAAATAATAACCAGCATTCAGTTATTAATAGGAGGATTCAGCTGGGGAAAAGTAAGCACCAAATTGTTAGATCTGAAACTGATCCCCTTATTCTGCAATGGTAATTGAAAATGTCTCCTTTCATTCATTTTAATGGAGTTCCCACAAGCAAAAAGTTCATTCAGCTATGTATTTTTATGGTAATGCAGTAAAGTTCTCAAGCATACATTCCAGAATTCATTTTGTCCTATGAAATGGAAAGAGGATGTACATATGTAATACTTCATAAACTATGAAGATGCCATACATTATATGTAGGTACACACACACTGTTTAGACATATGTTCCGTAAGTAGAATACCTACCAAACCAGCAGTAATTTATCTGAAGTAGCATGCAAGTTTATACACAGCTGCATAATATGATCTGGCAACATCAGAGATTCAGGTGTTACCACTGAATCTAATAGAGAAACATTCTTTGTTGTGGTGGGGACTGAAGCCCAGGAGGGAAAATCTGCAACTTGAAATGCAGTAGGTACCAGAAATGAGTCATATTTATCAACACTAAGGTAATATTTCAGAAACTTTAAATCACTTCAAATTGGTACTGGAGACTTCCATGTTAGTAACTGAATTGAGTTTGAGATATCTAAATTACAGTTGTAATCAATGGAGGCTTAAGACTCAGTTAAGCATTCAAAAATTATAACAATTAAAACCAATTCAGTTTTCCTGAAAGTGATATCTTTGTCATGCTCAGAGACTAAATTCAATATTCAGAGTGTGGAAGAGTATATCTGCATCTCTACATATATCCTTGATATTCTATCAGCTCATTTCATTCACTGCAACTTACATGTTGGACGTTTGAAGACTATGTGCATGAAGATAGTATTAAACATATGTGAACAAGCAATGTATTTGAAGTCTAACTTCAGTCTTTAGACATCCTAGATTTTAGAATCATAAATTCAGGTTTCTGATATTAAAAAATAAAACAATAAACCCATAACTTAGGTGTATATATAATTTACATGTAATATAATTTATATATATATATACTTGTAACTCAAAGCAATATGACGCTATCAAAAATACATATTTTTAGACTTTATTTAATTGTCTTTAACATCCATTTTTTTGCTTGCCATTTATTTCTCACAGACTCCTCCCAACATCTAATAGCTGTTAAACTTCTTCACCTTGATCCTATTTGGTTTTAAGCATTTTGCAAGAGATGCTTCACTTGCCATTTTACTTCACGTAGAAGAAAATAAACCCAAGATGTGTAATGTAAAGTCCTGTAATGGTGGGTTTAGTATCTGGCATCTTTATGCTAAGTAAAATGTTTCTATATATTCCACAAGGAGAAAGATGGCACTTGTATTACAGCCCATATTATAACCATAGGATCACAGAATCATTGAGTTAGAAGGCACTTCTAGAGGTCATCTGGGTCTGACACCTGGCTCAGGCAGCATTACCAAGGGCTGATTGCCTCATAGTAACTCCAAAACAGCTTTAGTGTATCTCCAAGGATGGAAAACTCCACAACCTCTTTGGTCACACACTGATGAAGTGCTTCCTTCGCTATTTTCTGTCTGGACACCACTGAAAAGAGTCTCTCCATCGTTTTACACTCTCCTTTCAGGTACTGATGAGATCCCCCTGAGCCTTCTCCAGGCCTAAACAGTCCCAGCTCTGTCAGCCTTTTCCTCATATGTAAGATGCATGACTGCATATCCTTTTGCTGGGCTACATGAGGCTTCTGTCAGACCCATTTCTCCTGTTGAAGTTCCAGCAATATTAGAAAGAAGTTTGCAATTATGATATTATAGTATGGAAAGTCAATTTCATTGTGATAGCTATTCAGTAAGGTATTTAATAAGTTCTCTAAAACACTGGCTTTTTAAGTTAGTGATATTTTTTTTTTCTTTTTGAAGTTATTTAACAAGTACAAGAAAATAATATTAGAAATTGATACAAGTTTTTTCACCTCTATTTTGCTAGCATTAAAATATTTAATTGTAGTTTCACCATTTGTCAGTATTGTAGCTACAGACATGTCAATAAAATCTTCATACCATGCTATAACATTCTAAATATTGTCAGTGGATAAACAGTGGTAGATATATTGTTTAAATAGCAAATAAAATATTAAATATATGTGGAACTTCATAAATGAAAACCAGAAGTTTGGAGATCAATAAGAGACAATTTTAGGCTCAATTAAAATGTTGAGGGATCCATTCAAAAGACTAAGTATAAGGAGAATAGTTAGCACACAACATAGAAGACATTAACCGATGGTGTCTGTTACTGGCCATGTACTTGCTATCTTGGATAACTTCAGGGTCAGCAAGGCACAAGTGATAAGTTGGTTGAGACAACTCAAAGCCAATAATCACTGAGGTTAAGTAGCACTTATTCAACAGCTGAAAATAAGTCTGAGGAAAACTTCAGAATGGAAAACAACATTCTTGGAAAATCATAAAGTTGTGACTTAAATTCCCAAAGGCTTGAATGAAATGAGGCTAGCATTGAATACGCAATAGAGAGATGTTTGAATTAAAATTCACATGTTTTGTAAGCAATTAAAAATGTTTTGGAATTAAGTGAGAATAGTAAAAACTGTACAGAGATAGAAAGTTTTTAGCGTTCATTCTTTAGCATACTAACAAACTTCTAGACGTGAGATCTGGGAGGACTTTTCTGTATTAGGCTAAAAAGAACTGTTGGTATTTTCTGCTTTTTGCTGTAACATGATATGCTGATTTAACCTTGGCTGTGAGGCTCACCGTCCCTCCTCAGACAGCCAGGGAGGGGATATATGATGAAGCTCCTGCACTGAGATAAAGACAAGGAGAATCCGTTACCAAACTACTGTCCACAGGAAAAAACAGACTTGCCCTCAGGAAGATTAATTTAATTTATTGCCTATCTAAAGTAAGATAGTGAGAAACAAAAACAGCTCCCTAAGCCCCCTCTTCATCCAGGCTCAACTTCCAACTCTCTTTACCTCCTTCTGCTTGCAGAGGGATTGGAAATGGGCACTGTGATCAGTTCATAATGTTTTGTGTTTGCTGCTGCTGCTTCATCATACTCTATTTCCGCTCCAGCATGGATTCCTCCTGTGGGGCACAGCTTTTCATTAACTTCCTCCAACACAAAGTCCTTCCCACAGGCTGCAGTTCTTTAAGAACTGCTCCAGCATGGGTCTTTTCTACAGGAGTATAGTCTTTCAGGAACAGACTGCTCCAGTGTGCATCCTATGGGGTCCCAAGTCCTGACAGCAAATTGCTCCAGTGTGAGTTCCTCTCTTCATGGGCCCATAGCTTCTGCCACGACTTTGCCCCAGCCATGGGATTTTCCATAGGCTGCAACTTCCTTCAGGGACAACATTCATCTGCTCTGGTATCAGGTCATCCATGGGCTGCAGATAGATATCTGCTCCACTGTGGACCTCCATGGAATGCAGGACGTACCCAGCTTCATCACAGTCTTCTCAAAAGGCTGCAGGAGAGTCTGTGCTCCAGTGCCTGGAATACCTACCTTCCTCTCTTTCTTCACTGACTATGGCTGTTTTCTTGCATCACTCCTTTTTCACAGCTGCTGTTGCATAGTGGTTTTCATCCTTTATTTAATATGTTATCACAGAGGTGCCCCCACTGTCACTGATTGTATCAACTTTGGCCAGCAGCAGGTCCATCCTAGAGCCAGCTGGAACCAGATCTGTACAACATGAAGGCAGCTTTTCGTGTCTCCTCACACAAGCCACCACTGCAGCTCCCCTGATACAAAAGCTTGCCCATAGAAACCAAATGCAAACAGAAAGAATCTGGAGTAAAATAACAGAGTGGTCCATTCCAGTCCTAAGACGGCCAAGCAAAATCACCTTTCAAAGATGACAACATATTTTCAATAAAGGGGTTCAGTATTTTTTGCTTGAAAAGGTTATTAAAAAATAAACACTTTTACACACACACACATACCTTTTCTTATGTACCATGGCATATTCTTATTTTTGTAATTCAAATGTATCTTACTCTATGGATTGTCCCAGTATTTCAGTGGAGTAATATCAAAGTAAAGATTTATCCTAAAAGATAAGTTTGTCTATCATTAAGACAAAAGAGACATCCTTCAGTCTGATTTTCCCCAGTGAGAGATGATAAAGGATGATCTTTTACAAATACTTTGTATTCTTACATTTGATCTTTACAAATAATGAATCCTAACAAATACCTCTGCAACTATTATATACATCTTCAGGTATACATATGGGTGCAATGATGAAACCTGGCCCTTACTACTTAAAAGTACTAACATCCTAAAAGACAAACTCTGAAAGTTAATGTAGCTATCTGCAAGGACAATAAAACTCAATTGGCATATGCAAGCATATTGTAGAGTAACCTTATCTGGAATTTGTTTTTTTTTTAAATTAGATTTTTTTTTACAAAGCTCCTGTAAAATCTAGAAATGAAATGATGTGATTACTAAGAACATGAGAACAAGAAACTTAAAATCAAATAGCCTCCATTAAAAAAAAAAAAAAAAAGATTATATAATTCCATGGGATTTTTTAACTGGAAATATTGAATAAATGTTGAGAAAACCATACAGAAATATAAAGTCTTAAACAGTGTCCTTGAATAAGTTTTAGTAATTGCTTTGCTTAATAATTACTAGAAAAGTTGTTGGTTGCTTGGTTCATTGATGGTGTTTACGTTTTCCATAAATGAGGTAAATAACTGGTATCATCAAAATATCCTCCTTAGAGAGTGTAACTTAAGAAAATATGAAGTAAGAAATAGAAAACTTCTTCATCCCAGCGACACAAATAAGCCTATATAACTTCATTTTAAGAATGATTCTGCTACAGTTTGGGTCAATAATTGAAAAACACTTCATAGGATTTCGCTTTATGTATTTTGTATTTTTTCCTAAGAATTTCATGCTTTCTGAGTCCCTTTAAAAGGACTTGCATTTCTATTTTAATCAGCTACTCTAGATCAGATTCCTTTCAGAATTGTGAACTGGCTATTACAGAATTAATGCCTGAGTGCTATGAATCAAAGACAATAAGGAAAGCAATTGAAAGCCTAGAATTTATTCTGTTCTGAATTCATTTAATATTTCCTAAAGGGAATGAATATAGTCAACATACTACAGAAGACTCAATAATTCAATGTACACAATAAAAATAATAAGAGTTTGAAAAATATTGTATCTTGATAGTCTTTACTTGTTATCACTGGTAATTCATCACTCTTTTCTTTTCCAAACATTGCAGGTACTCTAAATCTCCTTTTTTCCTGACAGACTTTTAGGTATTTTTATTTAAATTCTTAATGTATCATCACAATTATGTGACAAAGTAGCATTTAAATTGAATAGTACAGAGATTTTTATTTTCTTTTATAAATTGACCTAGAATATAATAATATTGCATACATGAAGAAATGCTTTTTTCTTTCTAAAGCTTCTTTAGATAAAACAAAAAATTAAATACTTTATGATAGAGTGGTGGAATAATTCTGCCTTCTTTTTACACAGACAGTATTTCCATTGTGGTTGAAAGGCTTAAGCTGTTTGGGATGAAAAACTATTAATATCATTTACATTCTATTTTGAAAAGCAGACAAGTCCTTCAGTTCCACTTATTTTTATCACAGGGGAAAAGTAGAACTGCATGGGAAATTATTTCATAGCCCCACAAGCTTTTTTGAGATTTCAATTATGAAAGTCAATTATTCAATTATTTCATCATTCAAGGTTTTAACAATGAAAAAGAATAAAGAATGAGAAGGTGAGAGAGAGGAATTCTTGAAATAACCAATTTCCTACTCTCAAAGAAGTAAAAAGTCTAAATTCAGTTGATTTGAATCTGATCACAGGTAATAATATGAATACTTGTTACCTGCTTTGACAGTTTTCATTAGCTTTCTTTTCAAGCTATAATGGATATTCATGGGTTCAAGACACTTACTGACTCCATAATCCACTTACCAGAATTGTGTACATATCTATAGTACACAGACCACACATGTATATATGTAAAACATATATATATATGCAGATATTCTCCTTCAGAATCAGAAAAACCTACATTCAGATCTTTAGTGCAACCTTGCAAAAAAGCCAGGCTTAAACTTATGTCTTCCCCTTTTAGTGCTCAGCTATGATATCTCACCATTTACATTGCAGTTTTGTCACTGAAAAAGTTAGAACAAGGTGAAATACAAAGAAAAGTAGGACTCCAACACCACCACATGTACCTAAGTGGATCAGAGTTCTGTAGGCTTCTGCCTTGGTTTATAGCTCAGGCTTTCCAATGAGAACTTACCAGAATCCCTAGCCAGGCACACATAAAATTTAGTACTTTGCTGGTTTATCGTATTGTTAGATGTTAAAAATAATGTGTAAAATTTATGAATTTTATGTAAAAATCAGGGAGATCTTCTGTCTTATATAACTCATTTATATATAGGTAATATCTGTGTATGTGTGTGTGTATTTGTCCATTATCTTTCAGGCTACAAACACATATGACTTGTTTTCAGTACATATGGTTCTCTTTTATATCCATATTAACAAGCTGTTCCATAAACAAAACCATTAAACTGTGAAATGAAAAAATACAAGTCATAAAAACTCCTCTGAAATACTTTTTTTTGCAGTCACTTTTCTAATCAAGATTCTGAGCTTTACCATTTGTATGCAGTGAATTTATCACACATTAACTAAGCTGAACTGAGTCTTACCACTGTTCTCATGAAACACACTGTGAGGAAAGGGATATCCTTTTGAAGTTCACCTCTTTAAACAAAGCATAAAAATAATGAACTTAGGTTTTGTAATGAATTTTAATTTGTTTCTCAGCAATGAAGTAATACCACTTAATCATGTAAATAAAAACCCTCTGTTTCTTAACAATTGTGAAAATCAGACTTCTTTTATACTGAGAATCATCTAATGAGAGCAGATATTTATTCAAGATACTTCTCTGGAAATTCTATCAGTATTGAAGTAAGTAAAAAATAAAATTTAATTTCACTCCATAAACTATTTGTCTTACCAAATGCAGTAGAATAAGATTTTGACTGTTGTGCACACTGCGTTGTTTAATATATATGTTTAGTGCATCATTGCAGACAAGATACCTGGAGGGTAACCTATTCTGCATTTTGTCTGTATATTTGTTTCCTTTAATATTATAAATAAGTGTCATATATAGTTCTACATCAACCTTCTGTTTTATCATGTCAGAATAATTTTTTACTTTTACACTTTATTTGTTGTGTAACTGCTCATTAACTTCTGATATATTTAATTTCTCTGTGTTTAAAACTTGTCAACCAAGAGATCATGATTTTTCCCGTTACATTCTACTCAGAAAGAGTGAGAATTTTTGTTCTTTTGGATGGCTGCAGACATGTTTTTGAGAAGATATTATATTTTGCCTGGTCTCTGAGGTTGTGGTTATTATTAAGCATCAATAAAAAATGTCTTATTCCTTCTAAGGCTTTGAAATTCCCACTCAAAATAGTGTCAATATTTTTTTAAGGTTCACTATTCTGGAAAAGTACTGACACCCTAAACAGTGATAAATGTCATTATTGTTGTTGTTGTTATTATTATTACATTTATTATTATTATTATTATTACATTTATTAAACAAACTTATTTAACGCTGCAAAATTTTGAGGGCTTTGCTGCCTTCTTCTTTTTCATCCATAGTCAAGCATTAGCCACAGGCCAGTGGCTTAAAGAAGAGAAAAATAATACTGGAAGTTTATTTGCACCACACTTCTCAGGAAGCTGCATGAAGAATCAGTTGAAAACAGCTTTTGTTCAAACATCATATTAAAGTTTAGTCAGACAGCAATTCATTTACTTCTAATTTTAGACCTAAGAGGAGCTGAAACTAAGATTAGAACTTAAATTAAATAAGCAGAGACTTCAAATGCATGGTTCCTGTCTGGGAAGGATACGTAATGTCAAGATATCTACAATCAGCTTTGAGGACCAAAATTTAGCAACAAGAAGTTTTCTCACAGACAACTGCAAAGTAATCATACTTCAAAAGAGAAAATGTCAATCTGCTTTCTGGTGTTATGAAATTTTAGTTACTTAACATTGTTTCTGAACATTATTCAGAATCTTTAACACAATGTAAAGGGAACGATAATGCTGAAATTTTAAGTGTTTAGTAGTTAAGAACATATTGACAGCAATGTGGAGGTTTTGTTGTTGGGTATTTTTTTAAATTTACAATGTCTTATATTCTTGTTTACTGGGTTAGGAGCCTTTGTTCATAGTTGCTTCATATTGTAGATCTATGAATTTACAGTTAAGCAGCCTTATACTTTTAAAACCAGGCACTTGTTTGGAAGGAGGGAAAAAACTCATGTGTGGAACGAACTTCATCTTGGAGACTTTCTCATTTAATTGATGCAATCTGACCTTGCCATTAGTCTTGCTAGAGGCAAGCTATTTCTGTCTGCATTACTTTTCATTATTACTTTCACACAGAAAATCAGTACCTGCTGCTCCATAAAAATGTGTGACAGAGCTAAAGAATATATCCTGGGAAGTCATTCAACTCCTATCTAGTCTTATACTTTCAAAGTTAATTCACACAAGTGTATACCATAGTGCCATATATCAAAGTCTGTTGTAACAGAAATTTAGAATACAAAACTTGTGATCATGATCTGAGATATTGCAGGAAATTTATAGTCCCTATTTAGTTATCTGGAGTCCAGACATCATCACCTTAGATATAAATCAATCTTATCCTGTAGCAGTTACTTTGCAGCTGTGCCTGAACTTATTATTAATTTACTGTGTTCTTTTTTGGTACAGAGTGAAAGAGACAATCAAATGATACATCACATAAACAATTAAAAGCTCTCCTTGTGGCTTTAAGCTATTGAAATGATGAAAAACCTGTGCAAAATGTAACTGTCCTTGAAAAACTTTCATTGTTAAACATTAGACAATATGACAAATTTCAGTCTGACTCAGTCATTTAGAATCATATCTGCAGAACAATATCAGATGCTTATTTATCTTTATTATTTTCTGCTAATATGGGTAGACACAGGACTCATAACAAATACAATTATGAACATGGATTAAATTAACATCACTTATATGCCCTATTGTTTTTCAGCAAAGATAAATGTAAGTCAGTCAGAAAGTCCATAGCAAATGCTATTAATACAACTTTGCTGAATATTAAGGAAAATATCTGCCAAACCTTCTAATTTCAATTAATTCATTAAAGATGCAGTTTGACAAATATTGAAAAAACCCTGTTATTTTGCAGATTATTTTGAATCTCTGATGAAAATAATTAAAGTGTTAAAAATATGCCAGTTTAGTACAAATCATTGTTGAGTAAACTTTTTTGTATATATATATATAGAGAGAGATATATAAGCATGTCATATCATGTCTGTAAGCTTGATATTCAGATAGATAGAGAAACGTCCCATCATCCCAGAGGGAAAACAGTCTTAAGATTTTGCATACTGATTTTTCTATTAGTAACAAAGAGATTTTAGTTTGGTGTTTTTTTAAGAAGGCTGATTTGCAAAAATCTCATACAAGGAACTATGCTGATTTACTTTAAATGAGGAACTGCTTCAAAGAATTTAAAATTCAACTGATGCATTTGAAAACTTATCCTGTATTTTCATGACATATTAACTTTAAACTTTTATCACTTGACAGAAGCTACAAAGAAGTAAATTAAAATAGATGCTTGATAAAACCACTTAAAAACAGTAGTTATCCTGAAGTGAAGTATTTAAAGACAAGACAAATTAGAATACCTTTCTTTCTTTTTTGTTTTTTTGTTGTTTTTTTTTTTTAAATTGAGTTATGAAAAGGAGGAAAATTAACTTCCATTGGGTTTAAAGGAGAACAGTGTTTGTCCAGTTTAGATAGGAAAGCAGCAAGAAAAGAAAATACTAGAAAACCAAATAATGCTTCAAGAATAACTTACTACTGGAGTATTTTTACTTGCCTTGTCTCATGTCCATTTGGCTGCATGTTAAGACATTTGTGATCAGAGAAATTTTAGAAAAGAAAGGACATGCTTAATGGTTTTTATACAAAATGTCATCCATTATTTCACTTTTTTACCCATCTTATTTCTTATTTTCCAACTCAATCCCAGTTATATTGGTAGCTTTCTGGGTTTATATACAGAATAAATCTTGTCATTTTACTAATGTGATCAGGTCATTAAACAGGTGATGCTGCATTTACAGGACAAGTGAGAAACATCTGTTGCCTTCTTCAGGGTAAAATCTAGGAACCAAATAAACACCTAGCTGCCAATTACTACTTGCTGTACACAAAGTTTGGTTGAATTTCTAATAGAAGTTTCTCAAAGTGTGGTATCTGCAAAACACTCCAATAAATTTGTGTCCTGAGTTCAGCAGTAGGAGTTATATTAGTAGCTGGTGCAGTGCTATGTTTTTGACTTTCAGCCTGGGAGCAACACTGATAACACCAGTATTTTTAGTTCTTGCTAAGTAATGTTTACTCTGACCAAGGACTTTCTGAGTCTTATGCTCTGCCAAGGAGGAGGGGAAGCTGGGAGGAAGTAGAGACAGGACACCTGATCCAAACTAGCCAAAGTGGTATTCCATACCACAGCACGTCATGCCCACTATATAAACTGGGGGGGTTACCCAAACCGGCCAGATCACTGCTGGGGTCGGGCTGGGTATTGGTCAGTGGATGGTGAGCATTTGTATTGTCTTCCCTTGTTATTTCCCTTATCATTATTATTATTGGTGGTAACAGCAGTGTTTTTGTGTTATACCTTAGTTACTGGACTGTTCTTATCTGAACCTGTGGGAGTTACATTCTTTCAGTTCTCCTCCCCATCCCTCTGGGAGCAGGGGAACAAAGGGAGAGAGTGAGAAAATGGCTCCATGGATCTAGGTTGCTGGCTAGGCTTAAACCACAACAATTTGTGTTATATAGTGATATCATACTGTTTGGGGCAAAAGAAAACTACCACAAGGTAATATGGTAGGACATGCTGTTTACATGTTCTTGCACAAGAAAAGCACAAGCTCAGCTACTTTCATAGAATCATAGAATAGTTAGGGTTGGAAAGGACCTTAAGATCATCTAGTTCCAACCCCCCTGCCATGGGCAGGGACACCTCACACTAAACCATATCACCCAAGGCGTACTTTAGTAGTGTATGGTTGTGAATACCTATAATGGTATTGTTATTAAGACTAAAGTACATCCCTGCACACCACAGGACGGAGTTGAAATCACAACATTTTTGCCCTGCAAGTGAATGTGCAGGATCTGTAGGGTTTCAGATAGGAATTTGGATCATTATGTCAATTCTTTCTAATGAATGCCCTGATCACTGCCTTGAGAAATTATTTTCCCCTTCTGTCTCTCTGGCTTAATAAATACTGCATGAAAGATAAACAGCTTAGAAAAAAGACAGAGAATTCCTACAAAAACAACAAAAAATCTCTACACAAGGCAAGTTCTCCAAGTTTTACTTTGTTGGATAAAAGTAGGGGAGGGTATTGAAAAAGTACAGAATCATTATCACCATCTCAGACTGTATTTGCAGAGAATTTGGTGTTTTCTTTTGGCAGCCAGCACTAATAAAACTTAGATTGTAAATCCTGCTAGGATTTAACTCCAAATTAATCACCTTAGCTCATGGCATTATCAGAATGCAGGCTGTTCTGTATCTCCTAAGCTTCAGACATTTAGAGCCTGCTGTACAGACCTTCATATAGCTTCACATTTAGGTACAATATGAGGAAAGCTATCATTAAAAGACCTTAATGCTGGCATTTGGTTCCTGTCTTTCTTTGCAGATCTGGGTATTTAGTTTCTCTGCAATTTAAAGCATAATGTGAAATTAATGAAAAAGGGCTGAAGATGATAGTAAACTTTTTCATTCCCTATTATTTAAAATGTGCCAGTTCATTATAATTAGTTTTTTATGTATGGAAATGTGAGAAATTATCTATTTACATGATCTATATTGAATATTTCCCTACCAAATTTATTAACCTTTGCATGTATTTCTTTTTCTAACCATTGATTTTGAAGAAATAATCATAAATCTGTACACTAAGCAATGTCAAATTCAGTACAAAGCATATATATTTTAGGAAACACTGTGTTTAATAAAGCAAGAGCAAGAACCCAAAAAGGAAATACTTTCAAAAGAAAAAACAAACCTTGAACAAAACCATTTCTGGGTTCCCGTTTGATAATAGATGACATCTAACCCTATTAGTTATGCATAGTAACAATCAAATCACATCAACAGCAGTCTTGCTCTCTCTGAGTGCCCAGCCAAACTGAATGTTGGAAGTGAGAAAAGTAAATAGAGGCAGAGTTCTTCACATATTTTTCTGGATGTGTGAAGCCTGCTATGTTTAAATAGCTTTCATGGTTACTGCTTTTATGATGAGATGTATGTAAATATACTGCTGTGAATTTTAACAGTATTAGATTTATTTGGTATGGTTATTTCTTTGCTGTGTTCACTGCAAAGAAATTAATTTTAGGGATCTGATTGTATTTACTGGGTGTGAATGATATTTTCTACAAACTATACTTTTTGCTGGTTCAGCTCCCTAATTTGAAACCAGGAATACCTTACTTGCTTAGGCATTCATTTATTTTCATTATAAACATACCTGAATTTCTTTCACCAATTTCCTATCTGTACCTATATATGCACATGAAACTATACAGTAATGTCTGGTAGCAATTAAAAATGCTTTTTAGACCACAGTGACTACAAAAAAATTAAACCAGTTACAATGTTTTGTAAATACAAAGATATTTATAATTTCAAACTTTTCTTATACAGCTGCAGTTCAAGTGTCAGTGGGAATATATTAACCTTAATAAAAAATAATTATGATACTATAACAAGTTATTGTTTACATAATCATTGTTTAATATCATCACTATAAATTCTTACTTGATTCTAAATGCTGTATCAGAGTAGTGCTAAAACATGGGAAGGGAGATTTACTGACTTGAACTTGAGTAACATATTAAAAAAATTTGAAAGTGAAGATTCATAAGCAGTGTGATGTACATACTGCTTGGAGATTGGCTTATTGCAGTTACTCATTAGCACACCACAAAAAATAGGCTCTGAACCAGCCTATAATGCCTCAAGCTGTGGGGTTAGGCCTGAGCCAAGTAATTCCACTGCAAATTTAGGAATCTTTCATGTTAATGACAATTTCTACTTTTGCTGCTTCAGTTTCTGCTGTACTGGCTGGCTACTGGAAGACTGTCTGAGGACCCTGGGGACATCTGGAGAGCATGACAGATTGTGCTGGAGAGAAACAAAAAAGAGGTACTGTCACTGTTGTGGGGATAGTCATCACAGGCTATTTCTCCTGCATGAGCTCCTCTGTCATGGTTGAAGATTGATTGATTGATTGATTGATTGATTGGCTTCACGAGCGAAGATTTGGGAAGAGCTTTAACCACGCTTACTTCAAGCACGATGACCAAGGGCGAGTGGGATATGCAAGTCTGGTTTGAAAAGGGGTACTTAGGCAATCAGGGAGTGTCTGGCCATGACTGACATCTCCTGAGTAATCTCGAGCTACCCATGCACTGGTTCTCCTGCATGCAAGGTTGGATCTGCAGCTTCCCATGCGCCTTGTCACCTGCCAATTCCACCCTCACCCGTCCATACTGAGAAGTGAGAGCAAGCCCTTCCAGCCTGCACAGTGGATTTTTAGGTGAGGTGCAGCTTGCACAGAACTGGCCCCACCCTTTACACCTGAGATTTTACTGCCACGGCCTCATGAGGTTGGATGTTGACAGCAAGTCCGCAGGTTGTAGGTTTTGTAAGAGTGTACTTCTCTTAAATGGAAGACCATACAAGGCTGGATGAGCTCCAGGAGGACGAAAACCTCCCATGGAGAAGAAGGGCAAAAGCTCACTTGATATTGATTTTCATGGTTGAAAATACTGTGAAGATATACATAGAAGAATTCTTTCAGTTCCTGAGACCGTGCTGCACAAGAGACAAGTTCTGTGTAGTGGATCCTGTGTCCCAGTAGGAAGGGTAAAATACATGCATTTAAATTGGACTACTTTGCTTTATTTGTTGCTGCCTTTCATTCAGTTGTATTTTCTGCTGAAGAAAGGAAAGTGAATGTATAAAAATAAACACCTTTATACTTTCACTTTTCGACCTAGGGTAATATATGTATCACATTTTAGTTCATTTCCTTCGTTTAAGCACTGGGATTAGAGACAGATATTTTCTGTCAAAGAAACTAAATTTCTTGCAGAGGCCTGCAAGACGTTCCTTGATAACTTCTTGACTTTGTGTCTCATGCATTCTGATGCAGATAACTCATACGGGCAGGACCAGCCTCCCACCTCATGCATCTCTTTTCAAAACCACTTCAGAACCATCTCCATTCTCCTCAGGAATACTCTCTCTAGAGCACCTCAAGATTCCCAGCAATTTGAAGCATCTGTAAGCCAACTTCCTCTGTAATTTTAGCAAGAGATGAATTTATTTTCAAAAAGGTCTTTTATCTTTTTTTCTTCTTCCCACTGTGGTTCTCTGACCTGATCTATGTACACCTATCAGAAGCTGTTCACAGAATTCAAAATATTCAAAAAATATTAACCAAAACCCAACATCCAAATGCTAACTTTAAATATCCACTACTTATCACAGATTGTGATCCTGTACTTTATTTCAGAAGCCTCATTCTGTTCAAATTCACCTGTCCTTGTGTTCAAGCAAGCAATGACAAAAATGAATGGAAGACTGAATCCAGATCAGTCATTCCAGGTACACTGATGAAATGGATACTTTAGTTATAGAATCATAGAATCACAGAATAGTTACGGTTGGAAAGGACCTAAAAATCATCTAGCTCCAATCCCCCTGCCATGGACAGTGACACCTCACACTAAACCATGTCACCCAAGGCTCTGTCCAACCTGGCCTTGACCACTGCCAGGGATGGAGCATTCACAGCTTCCCTGGGCAGCCCATTCCTGTGCCTCACCACCCTTACAGTAAAGAACTTCCTTATACCCAGTCTAAATTTCCTCTGTTTAAGTTTGAGCCCATTACCCCTTGTCCTACCACTACAGTCCTTAATGAAGAGTCCTTCCTCAGCATCTTTATAGTTCATCTTTCAGGTACTGGAAGGCTGCTATGAAGTCTCCACACAGGCACTTGAAAAAAAAAATCATACATATTCATTTAACCATTATCCTCTCTGAAAAAGAATCAGCATCTAATGTCATTTTAGACATTTCACGGTGTCATGGTTTGAGCATGTTTTAAGGGTGTTTTTGTTCAAGGTTTTTTCCAGCCAGGTGGAGGAGGGGAGTCCGGGAGGAAGGAGAGACAGGACACCTGACCCACGCTAGGCAATGAGGTATTCCATACCATAGCACGTGATGCCCAGGATGGGTACTGGGAAAGAGAGAGCTGGAGGGGGAGAGCTCTAGAGGAAAATGGAGGAGGGAGCACATGGTGCTCGGCCAGGCAGGGTGGAGTGAGTTATGGGTCGGTGGCTGGTGGGGTGTTGTATTCTTTTCACTTGCTGTTTGCTGTATCATTATTATTTGTAGTAGCAAATGGCAGTAGGGGTTTTGTGTTATGCCTTAGTAATTAAACCGTTCTTATCTCAATCCGTGGGGGCTACATTCTTTGGATTCTCCTTCCTAACTCTCCGGGAGTTGGGGGACTTGGTTTAAACCATGACACACGGCATCAAAGATGTCTCTATAATGTTCACAGACATAACACAGGATCTAGGAGAGATTTCCACCTTCACGGTTGGTAGCTGGATGCCAGCAGCAGCAGAAATAACATTAAATACCTGTGTTCACATAATTGAATTGCTTGCTAAGTGTGACATAGTGGAGCAGATATCCACACGGTAGCCCATGGAGGATCCAGTGCTGGAGCAGGTAAATATATCCTGAAGGACCAGCAGACAGTGGAGACCCCACCCCCAAGCAGTCTTGTCCTGGCAGGAACTGTTGCCCTTTGAAGAGCACCCAAGCTGGAGCAGTTCCAAAAGGATTGCAGCCCATGGAAAACAGCTATGCTGGAGCAGGGGAAGAGTGTGAGGAGAAGCACCGGAATCAGAGGATAAACTCAAAAGACTATTAGTAGCGATCCTCAACAGAAACTCAGATTTCCTAGTGCCACATTTGTCTAGCCAACTTTCTGTAGCCATTCTCAGTCATAAAAAAAAATGCTAAGATTTTTTTTTGGGGGGGGGGGAATAAAAGTGATTTGCCCCATTTAATACTATGAATTCTAATAAGTACTGAAAAAACTAAGGTATGACAATGTTGCACAAAGATGTGCTTACAACCTAGCACTGGTCTTATTCTTCCCCCGCCCCACCCTCTCCCCCAACTCTTGCTGACAGCTAAAATAATTTGGGAAGTTTTTGACATGCCAGACATTCCCATTAATCTGCACCCATGCGTTCTGTGCTATACTCTACAAAGAATTAATAATCTTTTCAGCCTCACATGCTACAGAAGAGAATAAACAAGTCCAGGCTATGTTAGGTATCCACAACACTGTGGCTAATGCAGCACAGAGTTACATATAAGGTAAATTAGCCTACATGTGGCTCTTAATCAGATAGATTCCTGATAAAATAAATTACCCTAGCCAGACCTTCAGGCCATTTGACTGGACTATACACAGTAACTGATTTAACTTCTTCAGATCTTGTTTCCCTGTACCATGCTGTGCAGCTGTAGAGATGTCCTTTAAAGAAATAAATCTGAGAAACTATTTGGATAAAGGGAAAGAAAGCAACCACAGACAGCTAACAGGTTATTTTATTTTGAGCATAGCTAAGGAACCATACCTCAGTGAAAATGGGATTATAATGAACATTTTTATGTAACCTAAGCTACTCTTCATAACTAAATTGTACTGCAAAAAAATATTCCCTTCCTTAATTATAAAATTATGATCAATATGATCAATATATGCAATTTTATATAATTAGCCTCTGAAGACAAACAGCATGTGTGTCAATGCCCTGGGATCAGACAGAATACTTGCAAATGTTTGCAAGCGTGCTCACCATCTCTACATGTAATATTGCAAGAAAATAGCTATTTCTAATCACTTCCATTACTACTTCTTTCTTTCCCATTTTTGGGGTTCCCCACAATTTATGAATCACTTTTATTTTTAATTAATATGATTTGTCAAATTATAACTTGATCCATGGGGAAAAGCTTCCAATGCCAAAGTCAGTGCTCTGTATCCATCTGTTGATGCAGCCATGAAATTCCAAGAAGCATAAAATCAGCTGGTTGTGCCATCAAAAATACATTTTCCATTTTAAGTACAGCTTAAAAAATACATGCTGGAGCATGTCTAAAGAGCAACAAAGGTTCTAGAGACCAAGTCCTGTGAGGAGCAGCTGGGTGAACTGGGGTGGTTTAGCATGGAGAAAAGAACGCTGAGGGGAGACCTTATTGCTGTTTAAAACTATCTGAAAGGAGGCTGGAGAGAGGTGGGTGTCCTCGACCCTTTTTATTCAAAGTTCACTTATTTTAAGGAAAAAGATCAATTTCTTCTTGTCTGGGAAATTGCTTGCAGTCATAGATTTCACTGTGGAAATCTATTTTTTATGGTAAGATTTGCTACACTAGCAGGAAGAAAATATTACTTTCCCTTTGATTTTATTATAGTTTTCATGTAGATTTAAGGCATGATGTTACAGAAAGGCAGAACATGATGAGGACTGAGGCAATTAAGTATTCAGTAAGATTTGCTAGTCTGTGAATTGACTGATTTTTGGTCATGGTTAATGCAGTGTAGTGGTAATTATAATTGCACAAGGTCCATTCTATGAGAGCAAATGCCACAGGGAAAGTTATGAATTGCAGAATTATTTGTAGAGAAGAAATATATTTGTGTTCTGATACCTTAAATTACTGTCCTGATTGTTTTATGATAATTATTATTCCATATATTAACTGTATTCTAAAAATAAATACGGAAATAGCATATGATAAAAAGGCAAGTAAAATCTATGGAGGTGATTATTGCAATTATAGAGATAATTGGAAATAACTTTTATATACAAAACATATTATTCTTATTATTGCTACTGTGTTGTTTTTCTGAGGAACAGGAAGATGAGGTGCTGATCACATACTATGTTTAAAGGTCAATTGCTTTTAAATTGTTTAAGTTGCATATACTACCAGTTAGATCTTCATTGGCTGAGAAACATACTCCTTTGCTTTAACATTATCTTACTTCAAGTAAATTTAGATGAGATAAGAAAAAAATCTGGGAACAGTCCAAGACACTTTAATATCTCACATTTCTCTAACTGGAACCCGATTTAATTTTTCCTGAGCCTGTTTACCACAGCCTTTAGAAAAAGAAAGAAAAATAAACCTTGAAGGCTGTAGAGCAGCACATGGCAATAGTGTAATCTTGATATTCTTTGCACATCTACTTATAAACTCTAGAGGCTTCAAACACCCCCAGTCTGTATCAAGTTTTTGATACTTGAATAACAGACATACTGTTGTTTGGTTAATTTTAACTGGTATTCACTTAAGAGAGTGTTCATAACCTACTCATTAAACATTCTGTTCACTAATTTATAAGCGGAGGTATTTTAGAATGATTCTAAACTGGAGAAGATGGGACAGGTGTAATCCTTTATTGAGGCTTTATTACATTCTTCAATGCAAACTGTAGTTTACATTGAAGAGAAATTCCCTGAGAGACTGTTCTAGGGCTACAAAAACACTGCTTTTGCTGCCTACAACCATTTTAGTGTACCCTACCTAACCTGCTTTCTGTCACTGCAAGTCTGTTGAGCATCGTGGGTCCCTGGTTTCTTCTCACCTGTGGCACAGAGAATAGTCTCTTGGCTACCATCAACAGTCTCTTGGCTATCAAAATGTTTTTAGACCAACTAAAAGTCTCTTTTATGAAACCTAGTTGACTGAGGTATATATTAAGTAAAATGGACACTTTTTTTGTCTATTGTGGCTTTGAACTCCTTGAACTCCCTAATATTGGACAATCTGGACAATAGAATAAACTAGAAAGTTATCAAACAAGGCTATGATTAGTTATATTTGTGTCCTGGAGTTCTTGTAGTAGGGAAGTGCAGAGATACTGCAATGTGCAGATGATTTATTTATGAGTTCTTTTAATCTAAAATGCACATGATTTGCACTTCATTTATGCCTGGTGCAGTTGGCATGTATCTGGAAATATTCACACATAAGAACAGTTAATTCCAAAATCAGTTAGGGAGATCAGAAAGCATAAAATATTGTGGCTTTGCCAAATGTTTAAGCTTTGGATTTTCTTTTACATTTTACATAAACAAATTAGCACATGATAGACAGACGCTGATATCATGAAAACAAAATATATAAAATTAGCTCTAAAAATGTATTTAATGTCATCACTTCACTACATTGAGTCATTGTGAGAGGAGTTAGAATCTTTAATCTACTTTTCACTAAGGGAAATGGCTTAGAAAAGTGGCTCAAATGCTTGGTCTATTGAGATCCAGACATCTGATGGATGATCTGCACCATTCTAGTTTAGAATATGGACTGTCTATGCTTCAGTCTACAATAATAATAACCTCTGGTTCAATTATTCCTTTCCATTTTTTTTTTAATGCCCAACAATGAAAAGCCAGCAGTTTGACTTTCTGAAGAACTTCACATATTAATGAAAGTTGCATTTGCATACAAGAGATTTCCTTCTGTATGTTAGTTCAGAGTCTGATATGAACTTTAAAGGGCTTTGTTTATTTCATTGCAATTAAGGACATTCCAGGAGTTACATTTTCATTTGATGCAAATATCTTGCTGTCTCTTTAGTTCACCATTTTAAGACCCAGCAAGTGCTAATGGTGAATATGGTATCATAAAAGGATCATGGAAATAAAAGGCTGCAGGAGGAGGAATTATTTTCTCTGTATGTCTCTCATGTTTTTACAAGAGAATAACAAAACCTGTGGCGTTAAGTGATAGCAATATACAATAGAAAAAGATTAAAACTCAGTGTCAAGGTTAAGCACACTCAGGTGACTGTTGGTACTCCTCCAAGTCAGGCCTGATTTAGGGCCAAGGTTCACTTTACTAGGAACTGTAGAAATTGAACCAGTTTAAAAGTCCTGTATGCCTCTATCATTACCAAGTCTTCAAAATTCTTCTTATGAAGTGTTTTTACTGAAAAAGGGAAAAGGTGTGTCAGGGAAAAGGTATGTCTGGTTTAAGCAACACACATAGCATCAATGACTGCAAAATAACCAAAGCCAGAAATAAGAATGTTCTTTATAATGTACAGTACAGCTAATTTTGTATTGAACAGTAGAATCATAGATTAGCTAGGATTAGAAAGGACCTTAAGATCATCTAGTTCCAACCCCCATGCCATGGGCAGGGGCACCTCACACTAAACCATAGCACCCAAGGCTTCATCCAATCTGGCCTTGAACACTGCCAGGGATGGAGCATTCACTACCTCCCTGGGCAACCCATTCCAGCACCTCACCACCCTAACAGGAAAGAATTTCTTCCTTATACACAATCTAAACATCCCCTGTTTAAGTTTGAACCCATTACCCCTTGTCCTATCACTACAGTCCCTAATGAATAGTCCCTCACCAGAATTCCTGTAGGCCCCCTTCAGGTATTGGAAGGCTGCTAACAGGTCTCCATGCAGCCTTCTCCAGGCTAAACTTTCTCAGCCTGTCTTCATATGGGAGGTACTCCAGTCCCCTGATCATCCTCATGGCCCTCCTCTGGACTTGTTCTAACAGTACTATGTCCTTGTTATGTTGAGGACACCAGAACTGCACACAATACTCCAAGTGAGGTCTCACGAGAGCAGAGTAGAGGGGCAGGATCACCTCCTTCAACCTGCTGGTCACACTGCTTTTGATGAGGCCCAGGATACAGCTGGCTTTCTGGGATGTGAGCACACCCTGCCGGTTTATGTTCATTTTCTCATAAACCAACACCCTCAAGTCCTTCTCTGCAGGGCTGCTCTGAATTTCCTTTTTGCCCAACCTGTAGCTGTGCCTGGGATTGCTCTGACCCAGGTGTAGGACCTTGCACTTGTCATGGTTAAACTTCATGAGGTTGGCATCAGCCCACCTCACAAGTGTGTCAAGGTCCCTCTGAATGGTATTCCTTCCCTCCAGCGTATCAACTGAACCACACAGCCTGTTGTCATCGGCAAACTTGCTGAGGGCACACTCAATATCACTGTCCATGTCACTAACAAAGATGTTAAACAAGGCCGGTCCCAAGACCGATGCCTGAGGGACACTACTCGTTACTGGTCTCCAGCTGGACATTGAGCCGTTGACCACAACTCTTTGCGTGCGACCATCCAGCCAGTTCTTTATCCACTGAGTGGTCCACCCATCAAACTGATGTCTCTCCAATTTAGAGACAAGGATGTCATGTGGGACAGTGTGGAACGCTTTGCACAAGTCCAGGTAGATGACATCACATCAGTAGTTCTAAGAAAGATAAAAATTAATAAAATATTTACTGCTATTAAGGAAAAGTAAAAATGCAAGATCTTTTCTTCACCAGTACTTGGAAGCTCTAGATAATTTTAGTAATGACAGTTATTACATTCTGACACTTGAGGATACTACTGTTTGTTATATTATTAGCTATTTTCCTTAGAAAATCTTCCCTCTTAGCTTTTAGTTTCTAGACAGACTTGTTTTGGTTTTGCAAAAACATACACATATTTATTTTGTATTTGTTCTTTAATAAATTCCCCTGAATAATATCTGAGACAAAGATCAATGAAAATGAAAACCCAGGAATAAAAGTGGTTGTTTAACAGTGAAAAAGAAAGGTCAAAACTAAGTAAGAATATAGGTCTCTAAAAAATGGGACCAAGGTCTAAAATTCAAAAGGTTCCCAAATAAGTATTCACTAATTCAAAGGCAAAGCCTGTAGCTTATTAGCTAGAGAACAGTTGAAGCTTGTTAGATTATGTAAATATCCTCCTGTTTTGAATTAGAAGCCAGGTATTCCCCAAGCTGCAGTAGTAGTTGAAATATGAGGACACAAGAATGATATCTTAGTAGGAACATACTGTGTCTTCACAAATACAAAACACACTTCAGATGGAAGAACTAATGTGGTGTTACTTTAGGATAAAAGTCAAATGCCCTCTATGTTTGATTCTGAATCACTGACTTATGAACAAAAAAGCAGTACTAATACCTTATAATGTTTCTGTTGCCTTTGGAAAGACTTTCACCTTCAACAGTGCTATCATTTCATAATCTTGAGGGAGTGCAAAAATTTTGGCACATCTGATTCCCAGATAGTGAAGTATTTCTATGATGTTTCCACATTTTTCTCTCATGTAGAATCAGGCTTTGCTTCACCATGCTTTATCAATAATAAAGTAGGGCATTTACAGAGTTCCTATGACCTAGATGTAAAAGAGAAAAAGCAGGAATGCCACAGTGGTATTAAAACATGTTATGCTGCCTAAATACTGCACATCTTTATGCAGAAAACTAACAGCAGAGACTGAGGTTTTATGGAACTGAAACGTGGGTATTTGAAAAACTGGGAAAATATATTATTCTATTCTGGCAGTCAACAGGAAAATTTCTTCTCTTTGGAACAGAAAGTGCATGCAACTTTAATGAGAAGTGCTTTATAAGGGGTATTACTGTATACAGATTTGCTTTCTAAGTGATAAACACCCTAGTGAAATTGTTTAGAAGCTGAGCAGATGAGAATTCATTTTGGGCTCTGAAACAGATTTCTGGTTCTTTTCATGGGTGTAATGAATTTACAAGCTTTGCATTTATGTGACAAACATGCAAACACTATTCTCCTCCCCCAGAATCTCAAAATAAGTACTCGGGAGAAAATATTTTATCAAGTTCTTGTCTGTCTTCAAAACTTTCATGTTTATGCAAATAGATAAACATGTAAAGCTTTTCTTATGATGTTCAATTTTTTAACTCAGAAAATCCAAACAAATTCAAATCAATGTTTGAAAAGCAAAAAAAACTCTACATAGAGGACTCTTTCAAAAGAAATGCTAGAGGGTAATTTTAATAAGGTGTGCAAAGCAGTAAGCTATCAGTATGGTAATTAAAATCAATGAGTGTCCATAACCATGCTTGAAGATGTGAAGAAGGTTAAAACTAATTAAAAATATCACAAAAGGTCTTTCTTTAACGATCGGAGCAATGCCTTGGTGGATAGGACTTCGCAACCTGGTATCAAGGGAAAACAGGTTCAAAGGAATAAAAGTCTGTTTTAAAAAGTGTAAATTTTATGCCCAGAGAGAATGGAAGCATTAGACTGTTCAAATATGGCTTTATGTATCTGGTGTTCAATTACCATCAGTTCTCCAAGCTTCTGAAACTATTTCTGCTAAAATGAATGAGAATGTTTCTGTTTGACATAGATGGCTGGGATCAGGCTCTACTTTTCCAATTGCAGCAGGTGATGCAATTATAAAAGCTAATTTAGATATTGTATTGAAAAGAACTGTGGTTTGGGACCACAGAACTATATTTGAGAGGCCCTTATCTGCAACCTGGACAGGTTTGTCTGAAAGATTAAGGGCTTTTGACCTTCTGTGGTTATGCTCTCTGACATACAGAAAGGACAAATATTATATCCTGCATGCTGTGTTCATCATCACAGTAGAGAATATGCAGACATGATTACTTTTAATAAATAGGAAATTTAAATAATTTCATCCAGGCCTCCTATTGCTAGATTTACTGTGAGGATTGCTGTTTGGGTTTAAAAAAAGAAAAAAAGTAATTAAAAAAAAGTAAATGCCGGATAACAGTAAGAACTTAAATCTGGTGTATTAAAGAATTTAGAACTACTTTTAATTCCATTGATTAAAGTAAAATTTTATTCCTGAATATAACCATTTAAGTCAAGAACTATCCTGAAATCTTAGACTAATTATTGATAGCTTTCTTTATACTACATGTTTGAACTTCCCTTTTGGAAAAACTGGATATGGATATGATTTTATATTTGCAAAACAAAGCTCTGCACAGACAGTAAATTCAAATTCTGTTTTCCTGCAGAAAGTCTAAATCATATTCCTTGTTTTCAATCTATCCTGACAGTACAACATTATGCATTTCTGCTCCAAGTAGAGTACAGAGCTGCTCCTGAAAAAATCACATCTTCCAGCTCCAGTCATAAGAGTAAGTTTGATGCTTTTTATTCTGGTTGACCTTACAGTCCATACAGCTAAAAAAGATTCACATGTGGATTCAATTCCACCTTGTACATCATCTGAGCTGTTTACTGCATTCGAGGCAATTACAGCTGTGCAAACTCAGTGATGGTATTAGGGGGCACAGGTGCAAAGAAAGGACTAATTTAGCCTGCAAAACCTGTATTATTGATGATAACAGATGAGATGGAAAGAAGCCAACTTGATTCTCACATCACAAGCAGAGTACACAGGGCTAAAAAAATATCACAAATATTTTCTTAAATGGGAGAATATGGGCTAAAAGATATTTCATAGACAATAAGCATATATTCCCTGTGAATTTCTTCCCTTTTTTTCCTTTCACAGATCAGTTCCTAAAGTACCAATGTACTTGATGCAATCAAGTGAAAATACTAGTGTAGTAACCCTGTGTCAGGGAAATTCCAACATTATGTCTGATTACACTGCAGCAGAAAGTAAGAAAGGAAAGGGGGAGACAAATTTGTAGAAATGTTATTGTATGGGCTGTTATTTCTTATGAAAAAGAAAAATGAAGGGTAAAAAGTGTATTTTTACATAGAATATGAATTCCATCATTTAACACAGTGAGTATTGTATATAGAGATAAAGGTAACATAAAATGTCAAGGAAGGGCAGGCAAAGAACAATTAAAGAAGTTAGATGAAAGGGGAAACTCCCTGGTGATATTTTAGAATCATAGACTCATAGAATAGTTAGGGTTGGAAAAGACCTTAAGATCATCTAGTTCCAACCCCCTGCCATGGGCAGGAACACCTCACACTAAACCATATCACCCAAGTCTCTGTCCAACCCAGCCTTGAACACCGGTTTGAAACATAATTTCAGTAATTTGTAAATATTAAACTGGACCTATCCTTAGGACAACACTGCCTAAATGATACATCTAGTGTTTCTTAACAGTTTGGCTTTTATGATTGAAATGCAATCTTTTTCCTTCTTTTTTTTTTTTTTGTTTGTCTTTAAAACAGAATGCTCACTATGTTTTGTTTGAGTACAGATGATACTGAATGAATGTTTGTATTCCTTTCCTTTTTACTGCTCCTTCTTACCCATCACTGAGGTTAGTATGACAAATATATGTCAAAACATGTGATCTTTCCCATTACTAGAAGATCTAACTGCTCTTACTCTTTCTTTTCAGAGTAACTGATAGTAAATTTTGTATTGGATGAATGAGACAGGCACATCTGAGAATTTATTTTTTTAATTATACTTCTTTGTAGATTTTACAGATAAATGGAAAGACTCTACATTGAAAATCTTTTTCTCAAATCCTGTTCAGCTAATGACATTGATCAAGTATTGTTTTAAGCAGAGCTTCTAAATCATGTTGCTGGCTGAAATAATATACTACAATACAGTAGCTATATTTGAATAAAGACAATTTCTCTGAAATTTAGTTAAAATGTTGCAAATGGGATTTGCATAGGTTGAATTTATTTGAAATCAAATATCTATCTTATCTTAGGTCATTTAACTGAGACTGAAATAAATTAAAAGAGTACTATAAAGAGTAAATGTTAGAGATAACAACAGTAACCTCAGAGGAAAGCAACACTTAATTCACCAAAGCAGTTCACAAAATGTGTTTCTCAATAGAATTACTTGTTTATTTGCCACATGCTTTCTGGCACTGTATAACTCTTATGTCATGCAATTTTTTATTTTTTTTTTCCCAGTCGTATAAGTATTATTAACAGGAGTGTCATAATTAAGCTAATAAAAATGTTCTAATGTATCAGACTAATGAAAAATTATAAAGCAATACTTCCTTACTGTGCAGTAATATGTCTTGATAATTTAATAAGCTTATGTTGTATATACTGTGCTCATACTAAAGTATAATTTATGCATATTAGTATATGTAATCATCTGTATTCCACTTACTAATTCTATTAGTCTTTCTGTTTGAAGGAAGAGCTGAGAAATCATGTTTCTTGTGAGCCTTTTTCTGCCAGCTTATTTTTTCAGGCTTTCAAGAAGAAGCCAATACTTAAGAAAAGACAGAGATTATAAACAAAGGCAACCCTTGTTTTGGAGTTCCTGCCTGATTCATGAAGCCATTCCCAGGTGGCTAAAGTAATAACAAAAGTAATAAAATGGGTGGAAGTAGCTGGACATCTAGTGGATATATTCTGGATGATTTAAGATCTGTTGAATCTGAGGTCAGCATACACTGAGTTTACATTTCAACTAAAACATAGAAAAGCTATTTCTGGATATATTACTCAAATGAAATATCCATTATACCATTAGAAATGGACAGAATTGTCAAAATTCCTGATCCAGGATCCAGTGAGGTCAGTTAAAGGATCATCAATATTAATTTCAGTGTCTACTGGGTCAGACTGATAATTGCCACAATATATATCTGAAATCTGAATTCTTCCTGAAACAAAAAATATCTATAAGAGATACATAAGTGACTAATATAATGGTCGGTTCTGCCACCTTTTCTGCTCGTTTACTCTTACTCCCTTTGTGAGCTAGGAAAGATAATGTTATGAAATTCTAGACTGTATGAAACAATACAGAATTTCCTGGAATCAGTCAGAGGTCATTTGAAAACTTGAAGAATATAGAACCATTGTTTATGATTTCATAGCTCTCTCTCTCCATATCAGCTACCAATTCTTCTAAATGAATACTCCAAAATTCATGATAAAGAGCATTTTACTCATTGACTTACTAAATTTGGTGGTAATTCCAATGTACCTAATCTTCTCATAAATGTAATAATCACAGAATCTGAGAATGTTTGAGGTTGGACGGGACCACTGGAAGTCAACCCCACTTCTCAAGCAGGGTCAGCTAGAGCACATTACTTGGGATTGTGTTCAGACAGCTCTTGAATATTTTCAGGGAAGGAAACTCCACAACCTGTCTGGGCAACCTAGTCCAGTGCTCGGTCACCCTCACAGTAAAGATCCTTCTAATGTTCATGTGGAACTTCCTGTGTTTGAGTTTATGCCCATTGTCTCTTGTCCTGTTGTCTGGCACCAACAAAAAGAGCCTGTACCTATTCTCTTAACACCCTTCCTTTGAATACTTATCATTTACAAGATCCCCCCTTGAACCTTCTCTTCTTTAGGCTGAACAGGCCCAGATTCCTCAGCCTTTCTTCATAAGAGAGATGCTCCAGACTCTAATCATGCAACCTTTGCTTGTCTTGGCCAAGGAGCTCCATGTCTCTCTTGTACTGGGGAGCTCAGAACTGGACACAGTACTCCAGGTGAGGCCTCACCAGGGCACAGAGCAGGGAGGATTACCTCCCTCAACCTGCTGGCAATACTTTTCCTAATGTAGCACAGGACACCATTGGCCTTCTTGGCCACAAGAACACATTTTAAATAACAATTACAAAGGTAGTAGATTCCTCAGGAAAGGGGAATACTAAGTAAAGAGCACTCTTCCCAGCAGAATTACTCAGATGTAGCTTGACTTACTGATCCCCTTTTTCTAACTTGGAGATTTTATTTTTCTCATGATGATAGGCAATTGCTGAATATGATATTATTCCAGAATTCTGTTTTTAACATGTTTGTGGGTTATTTTGTTGGTAGCAGTAAAAGAAATCTCCATTTGATCCATTCTTTTCAAATATCAAGGTTTTCACAAGGTGAGTTATTCTGCTATTTCTGTGGACAGAACAAACTACTATGGTAAAACTTCAGAAAAGCTTTTTCTGTAACAGAAATCTTTATATAAAATTCAGTTACACTAAATATGAAGAATTATTTTTGTTATTTGCTTTAAATTGTAAAGAATAGAGGAGATATCCTTTAATTTGGCAAGGATGTAAAAATTACTTTTATGCAACATCTCATATTCATGGATAAAATGTTCAGTTTTCTGGTGAGGCAGGTTAAAAGAAGAACTGTAAAAGTCATAAAAATTGACATCTTTGGAACTGTTTAACAATGAAATATTTAGTACTTTCAGCTGATCTGTGTACAGGAAAACAGAAGATCCAACTCACACTACAGTACTTATAATAAGCTATCGTCTTTTTTACAACCTCTATAGAAACCCTATTGCTGACAACACTGTGATTCGCTGATCCCTTTAGGGTATCCTTGACTCAGTTTTATTTCTTCCTTTGTATTTCTTCTGCTACTTTCACTTTGCTAGGCTGGTAGGTTCATGCAGGGTTATTCATGTTAGCATTCCCGTTCTGACACAGCAGGGTGTCAGAATTCCAGTTAATGATATAGGATTACTGAAGTAACATCTTGAAGAAAACCAGGTTGATGCTCATTTTGGTTGCCTGGGATACCTTTTACTAGCATATCAATTTGTCTAATTAAGGAAAAGGTCCAGAAACTTAGCACATGCCTGTTCACTGGACAAACAAATTATATCTCAGTTCCTCAGATTTACGTATTTTACTAAGTTTAAGCTTTTTTGCACTAGACAAAGTCCTTGTAATTCTACTTAACAGTATACTGACAGCATTATAAAGCTGAACTAGGAATTTTCTTGCCTTGCTTTGTCTTCCCTTGCTTTCTTGAGGGAAAGAAAAGAATAGGGTAGTCAAACAGACAGACAAGTAATATCAACTAAGATGGTCTTCAGTTTTCAAATGGGGAGTAACACTGCACTTTTGGTTCTCAGCTCATTTAAGAACTAAAGTGAAACTTGTGTTTGAGAAATTCTGAGAACTAGGAGCTTTTCTACTGTATTGACAGGTAGTCATATGCAGCGACCAAAGGTCAAAGGTGCTTCCCTGGTTGTCTTTTTGATTATTAATTTATAAGCGATAAATCAATATTTACTTTAATACTTATTTCTAATATGTAAATAAATACATAGTTCCACATATAAAAACATGAGATGCCGGAGGTCATTCCACCCAAGAGGGCTGACAGGAACTGGTGGACAAGCTCACCAAGCCACTCTCCATATTTATCAGCAGTCCTGGTCTAGTGAGCAGGTCCCAGAGGACTCAGAGTTGGCCAGCGTGATGCTTCTCTACAAAAGGGGCAGGAAGGAAGAGCCCAGAAACTACAGGCCTGTCAGCCTGACCTCAGTGCCAGGGAAGGTCTTGGAGCAGATGGTCCTAAGTGACATCATAAAGCACAGATGGGAAAACAGGGGGATCAGGCCCAGGCAGCATGGGTTCATGAACAGCAGGTCCTATTTGATCAACCTGATCTCCTTCTATGATAAGGTGACCCATCCAATTGATAAGGGAAAGGCTGTGGACATTGTCTATTTGAACTTTAGTAAAGCATTTGACACTGTCTCCCACATCATTCTCATGGAGAAACTGGATGCTCATAGCCTGGATATTGGATATTGGATATAGCCTGGTGTATTATTTGCAAAATTAAAAACTGGCTGAATGGCAGAGCCCAAAGAGTGGTGGGAAATAGTGTCACATCTAGTTGGTGACTGGTTACTAGTGGTGTCACCCACAGCTCAGTATTAGGTCCAGTGTTGTTTAGTATCTTCATTGATGATCTGGATGATGTGATTGAGTGCACCAGCAGTAAATCTGCAGATGACACCGAGCTGGCTGGGAGTATTGATCTGCTGGATCATATGAAGGCTCTGAAAAGGGATCTGGATAGGCTGGGTCAGTGGGTTGTGACATGCAACGCTACAGACTTGGAAAGGAGTGGCTGGAAAACTGCCCGGTGAAAAGGACCTGAGGCTGCTGACTGACATCCAGCTGAACATGAGCCAGTCAGCCAAGAAGGCCAACGGCATCTTGGCCTATATCAGAAATAGTGTAGCCAGCAGGGCCAGGGCAGTGATCATCCCCCTGGTGAAATCGTACCTTGAATCCTGTGTTCAGTTCTGGGCCTCCCACTACAAGAGAGATACTGAGCTCCTGAAGCATGTCCAGAGAAGGGCAATGAAGCTGGTGGAGGGTCTGTATCACAAGTCCTATGAGGAACAGCTGAGGGAACTGCGGTTCTTTAGTCTAGAGAAAACTCAGGGGGTACCTTGTTGCTATCTACAACTACCTGAAAGGAGGATGGAGCAAGGAGGTGGTTGGTCTCTTCTCCCAAGTACCAAGCAATAGAACATGAGGTAATGGCCTCAAGCTGCACTGGGGGAGGTTTAGACTGAATATTAAGAAAAAATTATTCACCAAAATGAAATTGGTAAATTCAGGCATTGGAACACACTGCCCAGGTAAGTGGTGGAATCGCTGTTCCTGGAAGTGTTCAGAAACCGTGTAGATGAGGCCCTAAGTGTCATGGTTTAGTGGTGGACTTGATGATCTTAAAAGATCTGTTCCAACCTAGCTGATTCTATGATTCTGTGATCTGTCCTCTGTGAGATGCTTTATTGTACGGGGAAGATCCAGACACACATCTTACTCACATTTTTGTAAGTATAGCCCCACAGAGTAAAATATATCTGAAATTTACCTCTGTCAAACAAGACCTATGACTTAGTGAATCAATGGCCTTTAAATAACTGAATATATCAAGCAATTCTACTGAATGTAGGAAAAAAAAAATCCCACTGATGTCTGAAATAAAAGTATTCACAAAAAAGTCTTCTTTTGCCCATTCTTTCATTTGAACAGGTGCCTTCAACTGTTAACATACATACTTCTAAAGAAAGCTTAAATGCAAACAAAATATTTTCTTAGCATAAAAGCTGTTTGACTTCAGGATATATGAGTCTGTTATCGCCTTATGAGTTATGGTCCATTAACATCTACACTGAAATTCTGTGTGTTATCTGAGACTTTGAAATAGAAGATTTATAGCAGATTCCTATTATATGTGAAACTGGGTTTTGTATAATAGTATAGCAAATATTAGCATAACAAACAAAATAACAAAATAACTTCAGTCAGCAAGAAGCCTCTTGGAGCTTTTATTTTTTCCCTGTGGTATAAGGTTATAGTCTATATTACCCTGTTCCTTCTAATGATTATAGAGTAGTCCATAAAGTGAAATCTTTCCATTCAGTGGCAGCTGAAGTGGAAACATTTGAATCTTATACCAGGAAGGAATACAAATGCTGAATCAAATTAACAGTTCTATGTGCCCAGTGACTGTATCTAATCTTTTATGACAGCTGGTACCTGACAGTGAGTTATTTAACCTAGTCTCTGCTTCACTAGCTGTGCAATAAGCCTTTTCATGGAACTGAGATTTGCTGAGTAATACAGTTCTTCTATCTTTGCTTCTTATTCTGCAGTAGAATTGAGTTGAAACCATTTCCATTTCCATCAGTGCAGTACAGGTTTGAAAAGAAATAATTGTGTTGTGGCTGAAATGCCTGTAGATGGTCATCTGTAGGGTAAAAATAAGTTTAGGCAGACAAACCTCCTACAGTGCAACCACAAACATCACAAGCAAGGGAGAAAGTGAGGGGAAAAAAATAAAAAAAGAAAAGGAAAAGAAGTCATCTTGTCAGCTTAATTTCTCTAAGTCACAGTGATGAGAATTGCAAAGAATAAGCACTATAGGTATAAATGCAAAGGCAGACTATCCTGAGGTTTCAGAAAATAAAGGCCTAAATATAATATGCCTAAATGTGTGGCCTGGTTTCCAGAAGGTTCAGCTCCCACTGAGGTTTATAAAAGCTACGAAGCTGCACAACATTTAAAAAAATAACCAGAATGTAGTTTTTCCTGTTAATTTTGAGTACCAAAGCAACTTGTCCATTGCTTCTATACACTGTGGTATAGATACCTCAGAAAAAAAATATAAAAGTTTTTATTATTTTTCACATACCAGAAGTAGTGGTAGCAACAGAAGCAGAATTTACAGCAATATCAAATAGACAGCAGTACTCGTGTGCTCACAAATAGATTTTAAAGTGTTTTACAAAGGGACAGATTCCTCCAAATGTCTAATCCTCTGAATATCTAGATACTTGGGAAACCCGAGGTTGGTTTTCTTCTGTTGGAACAGCTCTCTGCTCTTCTTTTTTTAAACCGTTAAAATCAGTGTTAAGTGGCTTTCCTTCTCCCTGTTGTCTCTGCTAGAGCATGACATCAGTAAATTTTACTGCAAAGGACAGAAGAATCTTTGGCCCATACTGTAAAAAGGTTAAATTACATGCAGGTCCTCACAAGGAGACATTTCCATCGATTAGGTGGGTTTGTAGTCTCAGAAGCTGCAAATGGAAGACACTATGCATGAAGACACTGGAAACTGACCATGTATACTCGATATGCAATTTCATAACAAGTTTCTGCTACTGAAAATTCTAGTTTTCAAATAGATTCTACAAGGACATCATATACATGTGTAACCAGCCTCAGACCTAACAGTGAGACTGTCCTATAATGCAGTTTTCCCAAATGTTACTAGGAAAGTGTTTAAAATAATTGTTAGATAAATTTAAACACAGAATCATAGAATCATAGAATAGTTAGGGTTGGAAGGGACCTTAAGATCATCTAGTTCCAGCCTCCCTGCCATGAACAGGGACATCTCACACTAAAGCATGCCACGCAAGGCTTCATCCATCCTGGCCTTGAGCACTGCCAGGGATGGAGCATGCACAACCTCCCTGGGCTACCCATTCCAGTGCCTCACCACCCTAACAGTGAAGAATTTTTCCTTATATCCAATCTAAACCTCCCCTGTTTAAGATACAATTTTCTTAAAGAAAAGAATTCCTTGTTAATTCTATAAAAAAACAAAAAGGGTGTTTGCATATAGACAATCAGGTTTGAGGCCCTGTAAGGAACCTGGAGCTGCACAAGTCCATGGGACCTGATGAGATGCATCCACGACTCCTGAGGGTACTAGCAGAAGAAGTTGTCAAGACATTATCCATCATATATGAGATGTTATGGATCACCTCTCCTATGAAGATAGACTGAGAGAACTGGCGTTGTTCAGTCTGAAGAAGAGAAAGCTCTAAGGAGACTTCAGAGAAGTCTTCCAGTCCCTCAAGGAGGGGGGGGGCTACAAAGGGAAAGGGTTTTTTTAGAAAAAGGGTCTTTTTAAAAAAGTGTAGTGCTAGGACAAAGGCGAATGGTTTTAAACTGAAAGAGAATAGATTTAGATTAGATATTAGGAAGAAATCCTTCACTACAAGAGTGATGAAGCACTCAAACAGGATCCCCAGTTAAGGTATGGATGTTCCATCTCTGGAAGTGCTGAAGGCCAGGTTGCATGGGGCTTTGAGCCATCTCTTTGGGTCTAGTGAAAGGTGTCCCTTGTTATGGCAAGGGGGTTGGAATGATCTTTAATATCCCTTCCAACCCAAAGCATTCTATGATTATGTGTGATTCTGCATGTGAACTTCTTTTACATAATGCAGTGACATCCAGATGGCGTAATTGTCAGTAGCTGGTAGCTACCAAGAAGATGCTGCCTGCAGGTACCCCTGTTACTATCAACTGGCTAAATTATCCTGTGACCAAAGGCCTCTTCAATATAATACAGGCCTGAAGGACAGGTTGTATGCGCAGCCTCGCACAGCAAGAATTGGCCCCACTCAAGTCAACTGCTACATGAATCGTCAACTTGTCAATGGTCTTCCAGTCCTCTGATTAGAAACATGTAAAATTTCCAGAATAAATGCATTGTTATTTATGATTAATCAAAAGATGGATTTTTTTTGTTGCCCTTCCTTTTTATGCAAAGTAAGAAAAATATTTGCCAGTCACATTTTAACAAGTTCCTGTAAAAACAGGCACAAGTAAAAAAATCCCTCAATGATGTCAAGAGTGCATTTATAGAGTAAAAAAACAAAGCCAACTATCAGTGAAACTGGAGACACTTTTCAAATAAAAAAAAAATACTTAAAAAATTGGTAGTCTAAGTACAACTGCTGTTCAACTGAGATTTCTGTGTTGGCCTGCTTTTCAAAAATGAATGAAGTTCATCTGGACATTCATCTGAAAGACACTGAGCATTCCAGATTACAATGGCAACTCAGATTCCTACCAACGTTTTCTACAGGACATTATTTCTTTTCTGTCTTGTCCCATTTTAGTTTCTACCTTTCAAGCTGAGTTTTTGAACCACTAGATGTAATTATGTCTCACGGTGACAAGTGTATGTCTGTTTCTGATTAGAAAGGCATTACCAATGAAACAAGGTTAAAATCAGAATAATGATCTCTGAGGCTGTAAATATTTCATGTTGTATGAGATTTGTTCTTCATTCCAGCTTGACTTTTGCCTTGATGTGAAACCATGTCAAATTTCTCTGCAACTCTGAACAAAGCACTTTTGTGATAAATTTTCTCTCTGAAGAAAACAGCAGTACATTTTAATGTTTAAAGGCTTAAATTACCTATTAAGCAACAGCGACCCATGAGCTATAAGCACTTATCTTGTTAACTCTATGATGACACAGTTCCTGAGTGAATCAATTCTTAATGTAATCCTAACACACCTCTGAGTTCATAAATTACTGAATTACTGAATAAATCCTCATAGAATTACATAATAACTTTTCAGGTGATTTTAATAGATAATTATGATTTTTTTAAATCATTTATAGTGTTAATACTCTTCTGTTTGCAATTAAATATAATTATACTTCAGTTAAATTTTCTCAATTATTTCATTATAATTGTAACATTATGTGAATATTTGTTGGATATATATAGTGATGACAATAGTGATCTTTGAAATAGACCTATCTTTTGCATATAACACTTGAAACATGGTACTTTGCATTTGAACTAAATAGGCCAAATAGCAAAAAAAAGTTTTGCATCTGAGCTTTTACACTTAAGATATTTAAATCTGGGATTCACTTACTAAGTGCTTGAAAATTAGAAGATATTTTGTTTCTTTCTGTATGTCTGGAAAATTGAGCTACAGCTGACTAAGTTTCATCTGCATTTGATTTGACCTCCCTGCGATATATTAGTCACAGAAAGTTTTCTAATCTTAGTTACTGATGCAGTTTGACCACAAATCTGTTCCAGAGGTAACTTGAAAAGTCAAAGTCAGTGATGAGAAAAAACAAAACAAATATTTATAAGAATATAACTGCTGTGCAAAAATAGTAATTCAATACATGTATGAATAGTAAATAACAACAATCCAGTCTGAAGGCAATAAGAGTTTAGTTTCTCCTGGCCTTCCAATAATAATAAAAAAAAAGATGCATCATTAATAGATGCAGAAGGAAAGGTGTTGTTCTTTAGTTTGTCCTGTTTGTTTCTGAGAATCCTCATTTACTTAGACTCACCTATCCTGGTTTCAAACTAAACACCCAAAGGAACCAAGAAATAATTTTCTCAGTAGAATTAACATTTGGGATAAATAAATACATCTTCAGAAGATTCAAAAATTTTACTATCAGATATCAACAAGATTACTCATAAGTTATTATAAAAAAACCCCAAACCATTTTTTTTTATGTGACAGAGACTAAAGTAGACGAAATTTTAGCCTCAAAGTTTTCTGTTAAAATACAAACAAGCAAGACAACAAACATCCCCATATAAATGCAATTTTTTGCCAAAATAAATGTTAACCCTTATCTTTATCTAGAAATCCATCTCAATTTTACCTGCAATGAAACTACTGGTGCAACACAATTAATAATCCAATAAACAATCTAATACTAAAGCAGTGTCATTATTTCAGTCAATTTACTTTTAAAGAATATGCTTCTATATCTTTACCTACATAACAATTTTTGTCTGAATATATTATAATTTAATTTCCATTCTTCAACTCCAATTCAACTTCAATTTCTTTTTTATGGCCTTTATTCATGAACAATGAAAAATAAGTATCTATAAAACACAACAAAAAGAATACAAAGATGTTCAACTGCAGCATTTGAAATGATACAATAGTGGTTTTAATAAGAAAATCTAAAATCAAAAGAAAATACAAAATAACATGTACAATAGTACAATAGTTTTTGGGTTTTGGTTTTTTTTTCATATTTACTAGTAAGCATACCACCCCTAATAATATCTATAATACAAATATATATGTCTTTACCTCTGTAAAATATATCCTTCTGTGAATAATTAAACGAAAAGAATTTTAAAATTGCAAAACTCTAGCTGATTAAAATTATGGTGATAAAATTCCTATGACTGCAGATTTTTTAAAAGAGACCTGTTTTGTTGCCATAGTATTATTAAATTATTCATAAAGTGATTTCTAGCTCACTACTTGCATTTCTTATTCTGAGTCACTTAGACTTTTGCATGATTTGGATCATGTAAAAATCACAGAATAGTTAAGGTTGGAAAGGACCTCAAGATCATCTAGTTCCAACCCCCCTGCCATGGGCAGGGACACCTCACACTAAACCATGTCACCCAAGGCTTCATCCAACCTGACCTTGAACACTGCCAGGGATGGAGCATTCACGGCTTCCCTGGGCAACCCATTCCAGTGCCTCACCACCCTAACAGGAAAGAACTTCCTCCTTATATCCAATCTAAACCTCTACTGTTTAAGTTTCAACTCATTATCCCTTGTCCTATCACTACATTTCCTAATGAAGAGTCTCTCCCTAGCATCCTTATAGCCCCCCTTCAGATACTGGAAGGCTACTATGAGGTCTCCATGCAGCCTTCTCCAGGCTAAACGTTCTCAGCCTGTCTTCATACGGGAGGTGGTCCAGTCCCCTGATCATCCTTGTGGCCCTCCTCTGGACTTGTTCCAACAGTTCCATGTCCTTTTTATGCTGAGGACACCAGAACTGCACATAATACTCCAAGTGAGGTCTCGCAAGAGCAGAGTAGATGGGCAGGATCACCTCCTTCGACCTGCTGGTCACGCTTCTTTTGATGCAGCCCAGGATACAGTTGACTTTCTGGGATGCAAGCGCATACTGCTGGCTCATGTTCATTTTCTCATCAACCAGCACCCCCAAGTCCTTCTCCACAGGGCTACTCTGAATCTCTTCTCTGCCCAGTCTTGTAGCTGTGCCTGGGATCGCTCTCACCCAGGTGTAGGACCTTGCACTTGTCATGGTTAAACTTCATGAGGTTGGCATCAGCCCACCTCACAAGCGTGTCAAGGTCACTCTGGATGGCATTCTTTCCCTCCAGTGTATCAACTGAACCACACAGGTTTTCTTCAAATTTCACTTATATACATATTAGAGTTTAAGCATGTGTTCCACTTGTGTGTCTTCAAGAACACTATTAATATATTTTCTTGATCTTTCGTAAAAACCTGAAATTGAATTCAGATCGTATATCAGATAATAGTAATACAACCTGCAGTGTATCTGAAGGACAAAATCACTTAGTCCTGCTGTTATGATTATTTCTATATATAGCTCCAGGCCCATAGAAATTAGTTCTGTCCTGTTTATGCATTTAGCATCTTGTCTATGAAAATAATGAAAATCAGTAAGCAGCTCATTGAGTGTTAGATTATATCCAAACATGAACAAATATCTCCAGGAAGAGAAAATATGATACTGTCCAAGGCAGAGACTTGAATGATAAGTACTTGCTTTAAAAAAAAAAAAATAAAACCCAACAAATTTTTCCTTTTCTAATGTTAGAAAAAATATACCCGTAGATTATACAGGTATTTCCAAAAGCTTTAGATTCATTGAACAAAATTACATAAATGGTAATAGGGATTATTCTTCAAGGTAGCCCACATTTACTCAATCATGTAATTTACTGAGTAAATGATAATTATCTCAAAATCATTTAAAAGGTTTTATGATAATACTTCTGTATTCTTTAATCCTAGATAGAGAAAATAAAGAAGCTCTATGCATATGTGGAGTTAAGGAAAATTAGACACCAATACCCTTAACTTAGATCTCATTTGGACTGGCAGGAACCCTGTAAACTTCAGTGGGGACAAATGCAAATCTATGCCCCAGGGAAGGAAGACCTCCTGTAAGCAAAGCAGACAGCTCTGGGAGCAGCTCTAATGGGGAGGTCTGTGTTTGAAAGTGAGTCAGCAGTGTGCCCTGGCAGCAGGAAAGGTCAATAGCCTCCCAGGCGGTATGAACAGAAGCATTGCCACTATTGATGGGAAGTGATCATCCACATTTCTACTCACAACTTGTCAAATCCACTCTAGATGCTGTACCCTGTTTTGGGCTGCACAGTACAAAGACATTTGCAAACAGGAGTAAGTTCAGCAGTAGCCATTAAGATGGGCAGAGATGGAGCACTTACTCTGCTAGCAGAGTGTATTAGGCAAGTCCAGCCTGGAGGAAAGATGCCTTCAGGGGACCATTCAGCAGCATCCACCAAGACCTCACAGAAGTGCTTGACGAGAGGATGAGTGATGACAGGCATAAACTAAAAAAAGACAGCTAAGAAAATCTTTCAGATATGAGGACAGTCAAGTAGCGGAGCCCAGAGAAGCTCAGCATTATCCATCCTTGGAAATTTTCAAGACCTGACTAGATACAGCCCTGAGCAACCTGGTCTAATGTTTTAACTCATTTGGCTTTGAGCAGATATTTGTACTGAAGAGGTAAACTAATAATCTGAGTTCTTCAGTAGCTAAAGAAATATATCAGATTTATGAATGCACAAACTAATTTTTATAGCTGTATGAAATCTGAAGAGGTTTAGTGAATATGTTTGCTTTAAATAAACACTGAAAAATCAGATTTGTGTTCAGAATTTTTAATATTTTTTCCTTTTTTTTTTTTTTTGCCTTGGCAAAGGGAAGATGTTCACAGGGCTCTCCATTTTTTTCTTTGACAACATTTGACAGTAGGGCATGAGTTACTTTCTGTTTCAATAAAAAAAAACAACCAAACAAAAAAAAACTAGCAGCAACCCAGCAACAAACAACAATCTCTAAACACTAGGTTTTATCAAAGTAAATATTCTACAGAAGCCAAACTTCTGCATTCAGAAGTATCATGGAGCTCTTAATAAATTTTAAACTAATATCATGATGCCAAAAAATTAGCAGTATGTATTATAGGGAATATTAATAAGAGTGAAATTCAAATATCATATAACAACAAGATCCAAAACTTGCTTCAGGAGTGTTTCATTCAATGCTCTGATTCAGTATTGAAAGAATATGACAGAAGTTCTCCTTCTACCCTGTTGTAGGCAAAGAAGTCATTTAAATCGTGAATTCTAACAGAATAGTTATGTATATGTGTGGGTAAGTGAATTTCCAAAATTGATTTTCTAAATTCTCAAGCAAAAGCCTTGTGTTTACTAGCTGATATGGGTACAGTCTGGCTGTAATATTGATACTGCTTGGACTAAACAATAATGGTATGTCTTGAAACACCAGTTAGGAAGGTAATCACACATTATGCTTTTCCAATGTAGAAAGTTTCACTATTTAATCTGCTTAATCAACCTGTCAGTTTCAGCTAATGATCCTGGAGATTTTTATATCAATGAAATACGTAGAATGGCTATATTTATCTATCTGAAAAACAAAAAAAAAAAGTGATAGACATTAATTCAGGACAGTTGTAATACAGGAAATACTTGATCTAACTTCAAAGTAGCATTTATACCATATTACCAAAGATCATCATTTTCTCTAGAGATTACTAATTTGAGCTTCTTCATGTCCTACACATAACTCCTAATTGAAGAAAACTTCTTGTTGAATTACATTTAAACATTTTTTTTTAATTTCTTCTTCAGAAATAATATTTAGTATACAGTTTAGTAGGGAATGAAGATATAACTTGCAGAAGTATTTTCAAAATTAATTTCATGTTCCAAATAGTGTTATTAGACTACTAATAAAGTGCACTTCTCCTCTGCATAAATATCACTATTAATTTTGCTAAATATTATAAAGCCAGCCTAATCGATGTAGAACTCAACCCTGAAGTCTTTTCAGTCTGAAACTTGGCCAACAAATTTTGTTAAGATATTCAGTTTTGTTTTAATATTGATTTAAATACAACACCTTAATTCACATGCTTAATGCTACAAAATGCTCTGGATTTCCTTATTTTCAATTTAAAGGGATAAATGGTTAAAATGATAGGGAACATACTATTGAATAAAATTGGTATAGCCATCCAAATGTCCAAAATAGTGGAAGGACAAGTTCTGAACATCTAAGAGAAAAATAATATTCTCCAAGTTTGCTGGGAGGTATAATTACTTTAAATAGAAACAAAATAAAGACATAACTTCAGTTGAAGAATTGATGGTGGGGGATATTTGCATTCTTTTTCTTTTTTTTTTTACAAGACCATTTCAAAATTGCTTCCTTTAAAGGTCTGTTTCAGTAAAATGTCACTATAGTTACTGAGTTTTCATCGACATGAACTAGCTGTTCACGCATAATCATATCAAGTGTATGTTCAAGATATGCATGAAGGGAATGCTCAAGAGTGTGTATGAAGGGACTGATAAAATGCTCAAGAGTGTGTATGAACGAAATCTTTCTGTAGTCATCAGAGAACTGCAAAAATGTAATAACCAAAACTAAGGACCATACTGAGGCCATGGTGTTGCTGTTTTGGAGCTTTCTAAACAAAGACACAAAGTCTGGTTTAAAAAAGAGATATTTATTCTGCACAGGGTACTTCATGGAATTCTCCACAAACCAAGCACCCTCATGATTGTAACTTTAAGCTATTTATACATTTTGACAAATAAACAAATCAGTGTCCATCGGTTGAGAGCTGCTCAAGTTCATTAATAAGTATTCCACCCCTTACTGGTTAAAGGTCCCTCTCACCTCTCATGCTAATCAGATACCCATATGCCATATTTTGAGTTGGTGGGTTTTTTGAGCAGGTTGGCCACAAATCCATGGTCTTGCTGCCCCTTGCCAGAATTAAATCCTTTTTACCTAATTACTGCCCATTTTCTTCTAGGTAGTCATCCAAGGGTTGGGGCTTGATGTTTCTTGTTACCAGTTGTGACTCATCACCCAGAGAAGCACCATGTACGCCCTTTGTTTAGAGAAATCTTTGTATATTACCCAGATTAGAATCTTTGTAATTTCTGAAATATTTATTGTTTTGCCATCGTTTTGCAAGGTGCTGCAAGCATCAGTGGTGTGATGGTAGTTATTTTGCTTTTTGGAATGCAACTGTGTTTATCACATCCTGTCATGGGTTCAGCCATAGCAGTAATTTTTCTCCTTCTTGTAGCTGGTGCAGTGCTGTGTTTTGACTTCTGGGCTGAGAACAGTTGCTTGATAGCGAGCATGTTTTGAGGGTGTTTTTGTTCAAGGCCTTTTCTGAGCATGTGCTCTGCCAGGGAGGAGGGGAGGCCGGGAGGAAGGAGAGGCAGGACACCTGACCCAGGCTAGCCAAAGAGGTATTCCATACCAAAGCATGTCATGCCCAGGATGCAACTGGGAAAGAGCCGGAAGGGCTGGAGCTCTGGGGGGAAATGGAGGAGGGAGCACGCGGTGCTCGGTCGGGCAGGGTGGAGTGAGTTATGGGTCGGTGGCTGGTGAGGTGTTGTATTCGCTTCGCTTGTTGTTTGCCTTATCATTATTATTTGTAGTAGTAGCAGCAGGAGTGATTTGTGTTATACCTTAGCAATTAAAGCGTTCTTGTCTCAATCCGTGGGGGCCATGTTCTTTGGATTCTCCTTCCTAACTCTCTGGGAGTTGGGAGAGCAAGGGGGGGGAGTGAGTGAACGAGCTGTGTCTGGACTTGGTTTAAACCACGACACTTTTTGGCGCCCAACGTGGGGCCCGAGGGCTTGAGATAAGAACAGATCTGAGCGGATTTATAGTCTCTTGTCACAATGCTGATTTATTGGCTCTTAGAGTTTTTTCTCTGGATCTCACAGTTTCAGGATTTTGCCAGAAACATTAAGTATGGATTAGCTGCGTTCGTGTTTATCAATCATGGGGCTTGGGCTAAAGTTTTTGTTTCACTGTACTTTATGTCAGAGGCTTGTAATATGGTGGGGCTCCGGCAGCAGGGGGGGATGGATGTGGCCATGGGCTTGGACTTGTACCAGGCCGTCCCGCTGCTCTTCACCATCCTTGCCCTTGTCCTTGCCTCCGTCTTTGTGAGGCTGCGTTAAGCCGGGAAGGAGCGGTCCCAGGAGTTGCCGGTGGCTGAGGCTGCCAGGGAGAGCGGCATGGGGAACCAAATGGCTGTGGCAGAGCAGCGGAAACAGGCGGGGGAGGAGCGGAGCAGGGCGGTAGCTGAGCAGCAGGACCAGGCAGCGGGGGAGGGAGTCCCGCAGCCATTCCCAACCGTGCTCCCCGGAAGTCGCCTGCCGAGTCCCAGCAGGATGCAGGAGACCACACAGCACTTCCCAACAAGGCAGTGGAGGAACCGAGTCCCACCGCTGTTCCGAGCCCCGCAGCGGCCGAGAGTATTCCCTGGAAGTCACCCACAGAGCCACAGCAGGATGCAGGAGACCAGGCAGCACTTCCCAGCAAGGCAGAGAAGGAAGATCTGGACTCAGGAGAAGAGAAGTTGGTGGTGGGAGAACTGGCAAGCAGGGCAGCTACATCGGCCCCAGTGACAAGTGCAACACAGGCAGCTGAGAGTTTTGACGGTTATGAATGGTCTTTGGGTGCCCTTGGGACCTGCTCGCTGATTGTGATAGGGATCAGCATGGTGGCACACACACAGAGTGTGTTCCATCCACAACCATTTTGTCTGATCCCAAAAGTTAAGCAGAGTCAGATTTGGGTTTTGTCTAAAGTTAGACAAGTATATAGGAGCACAAGGAGACTGTCCCCAAGGCTGGACAGTCATGAGTGGCAGGACATGTGGGACAGTATGGCCAAGGATCTGGTCCACTGGGCCCCTCCAGTGCTTTGGAAGCATTGGAAGTGGAAGGCAGCTGTATGGAGTCCCCAGCAGCAAGCTGTAGAACTGCTGAAGGGGATGGTGAATGATTTTGAGCCTGGTGGGCCCAGATACTTCAGGCCATCATTCCAGAGATGCAACATAGAGATTGACTCATGATCGAGGGGTGGACTTAAGAGTGATGGTGTATTGGAGATGTGGGATCTGGGCATGACGTGAATGGTATGGAATAAGGGGTGGATAATGTCATGGGTTCAGCCGTAGCAGTAATTTTTCTCCTTCTTGTAGCTGGTGCAGTGCTGTGTTTTGACTTCTGGGCTGAGAACAGTTGCTTGATAGCGAGCATGTTTTGAGGGTGTTTTTGTTCAAGGCCTTTTCTGAGCATGTGCTCTGCCAGGGAGGAGGGAGGCCGGGAGGCAGGAGAGACAGGACACCTGACCCAGGCTAGCCAAAGAGGTATTCCATACCAAAGCACGTCATGCCCAGGTTGTAACTGAGAGAGGTGGAAGGGCAGGAGCTCTGGTGGGGAATGGAGAAGGTATCGCTCGGTGCTCGGTCGGGCAGGGCGGAGTGAGTTATGGGTCGGTGGCTGGTGAGGTTTTGTATTCGCTTTGCTTGTTGTTTGCCTTATCATTATTATTTGTAGTAGTAGTAGCAGGAGTGATTTGTGTTATACCTTAGCAATTAAAGCGTTCTTGTCTCAATCCGTGGGGGCCATGTTCTTTGGATTCTCCTTCCTAACTCTCTGGTGGGAGAGCAAGGGGGGGGAGTGAGTGAACGAGCTGTGTCTGGACTTGGTTTAAACCACGACACATCCAAAGATGTGTGTTTATACAGAACTTCATAAGCATCCTGATCATTACAATTCACCTTCAAACAAAGCTATCTGATGTGTCAATCATAAAGGTTTGCCCTGCTTCAGCAGTAAATGATAGTGATGTGATTGATGAGTTCTGTGAAGACCTGCAAAGACACTCATTAAACCAAATATTATTTTGATTGATTGTGAAAACTAAAAATAAAGAAAAACTTCCTTCAACAACTAATGCAAAGCAACTGTGGAGGATCACAAAATAACAAAGACATTTATTTTAATTGCATTATTCTAATAATATTTATTGCAAACATAAATTTACCTAAAAACCTAGATTTTAGGTAGATAGATAGATAGATACATAGATACATAGATATAGATAGATAGATGCCAGTTAGCTTAAGGTAACAAAACATGATGCTATAGTAACATTAGATATTTAAGGTGTCCATTCTTAGTTCCTAACACAGATTTAAATTCTAAGCAAGGATGTTGCCTCCTGGAAGTGCAAGCAAGCAAACAACAAACAAACCCCCACAACTTTCATTCAACACCAAGCATTGTCTTAGGTGAAAGAGAAGAATCTGGTTACTTTTGGAAATAAAGTGATACTATCAGGCTTCGAGGTAAAACATTCACTTTGTGACTTCACCGTGTTTAGCATGGATGTTTAAATGTTTTATGGAGGGTAAAAAAAAAAAAGGCATCAATAAAAACTGGGTAAAATTGGTAATGTGGCAAATAGTAGAAAGTCCCCTTGGAATGCAAAATGGCAGTGCAGAGGCAAGGACAAAGGTCTCCCTTTTCCATAGTAAATACTTGTCTCCCTGATTTTTACAGAAGATTCATCTGCCTTTAAGCTTTTGAAGTCTTGTACTACTTCAATAGGAGCAGTCAGCTCTCACTTCCACTTTCACTTCCCTCAGCTGTGTTTGAAATCCTTTCCATTGAAATAACCAACCCAATTTCTCTGCCTCCTGGACAGTCACTGAAGCAAAGAGTACATTTTAGTGAGTGGCACTACCCAGTCCTCTGCAGCCGAATTTTATGCACAGAGTATCTTTGGCTTTTTATTCCTCACACTTGATTTGTTTCTTTCTAAGCATTAAGTGTACGCTATTGGGTGAATGCATATACTGGATTATGCTCTCAATGAAACACAAACCTACTTTTTAAAATCCTAATGCACCATCATGTTCACCCTTGCTGAAATGGCAACATCTCTAGGATAGTGTTGTGAAAAAGTCATAGCTACCCCATGCATTAAAGCATTTATGCCTTTGGGGGCAGCTGCTGTTTGTTGTTTTGTTATTGTTTTCATTTTTTCTTAGTTTTGTGGACTATTTTGTTTGCTCTGTGTACATAAATGTAAACTAAATGGCACTTTGCATGCTTATGTGGGATTTTTGGACCTCTTCCTAAAAGACTTTGCTCTCTAGAAGATTAAGAATGTAATATATAACTAAATTCCTGTAAAATAGGTCTCTGGATTGTATTTCTAGGTTATAAACCTGCAGCTATGTGTTGTGTTGCTCAGCTCCTAGAAATATTCAGTTCATAGTCTTCTTTATCTAACATAAGTTCAAGCTCTCATTTCCCATGATGGAGGAAGAACATTATTTTCCCTTTCTGTAAAATCTGTTCACAGTGTAAAAATTAGAAAAAAATCAATATGTAGTAGACCTGAGATAATGTGATTTAGTAGCTGAAGTAATTCAAGCATGCACCAGGAAGAAGAGATATTAGGTTTTGATGACCATATTCAGGCTTTTGATATTAAGTACATATAAGATAAATATGCAATTTTTGGTGTCAAAGAATAGACTCTGGAGTTCTCATTAAAAAGAAAAACTATTAAGTTCTAATCATATTTAATTTTTCTTGCTCTGTGGATTGGAAAATCTTGAATTATTTTCAGTAAGCCTGTAATCTGATGGATAGGGCAAGCCTCAGCTTTTTCAGAGAGGGTAGGGAAGGGAAAGGAAAGGAAGATAATGCAACTACATTCCCCCAGGCAGAAAAATTATTATGGATAAAAATGGTTTAAAATAGGTTTCTGCTGTACTCATATTTCAAAAGAAATGAACAGTATCACTGCATTGTTCAAGCTTTTTTTTTTTTTTTTGGTTGCATTCTTGGAATTCAGGAGTTCACTGGTATAGATATCTCAGTGAGCTCAGCAGTATCTTTCATCTGCTGATTATCCTTAAATATGAGGAAAGAATCAAAAATTGTAAATAAACTATGAATAATTAACTCTAGAATTTTAAGACAGAATTGCAACAAAAGAGCCATCCCCTGTAGTTTCTGTACTGGGATGATTCTGAGTCTAGATAAGATTATCTTAGATTTCAAAACTGAACACAAAAGTCTATATTCTCCCTCGGTTATTCTTCAGGCATTTAAATGCTTCAGCTGTATCTGACCCTAAGTGATTTGCCCAAGGCTAACAGCAAGTTAGTGTCAGAGTTTGGATTACACTTTAGAAAATGCTGATCACCTGCCTCATGATCAATCCATCAAATGAGGCTGAACAGAAAATGCATCTCCAGCTGTTACAGAACACATGCTGTTGTAAGAATTAAAAGGAACCAGCTGCCTATAGCCCCTGAGAAATTTGAATAGACCTACATTTTTCCACACAATCATACTGTAATTACATGTCACCCCAGGTGTTCTCAATATGATTACTCCCTATAAAACTATAAGCGAAGCATGAGACAGCTCATACAGCTGCAGGAAAAATAATGAAGCAGCAGTGTTTCTTTTTTTCTGTGTGTGCTGCTTTGGTGCTGTTTATATAACCAATCTGTTCCCTGGGACTGCTGAGAGAGCCCTTATGGTCCCAAGCATCCAGGGACCATAGATGCTGACCTATAGTAGCTAGAAAATGGAATCAAACTGCTTTTTTGACAAAGATATCTATCATATATTTACTTTGAAAGCCATTCTGATAGGTACAAACCCTTTAAGAGAAGAACGTGCCAAGATGAGACAGCTGGAAGGCACAGGGAATGAGATGTTTATTATTTCCGGTAATTGCAATGACATCACCTTTGGTATCTACACAAAAAGGCATGTACACTTTAAAAATATTGTAGCTTATGTATGCCTCTACACTGAAATTTAGGAGGGTTTGAACTATCATATACTGAATTCCTCAAAAAGTGTCCTAAGACCCAGATAGGTAAGTATTTTGCAGTTCACTGTGGTTTGTGGGGTATTTAGGTTTTTTTTTTTCTGGGTTTTTGGGGAGTTATTTTTTTGTTTCCTTTTTGTTTTGGGGAGAATTCTAAACAAGAGCAAGGACATAATCTTTTAAAAGATTAAAGAAAAATTATAAGGTAGGGGAGAAAGTAATTTGCATATTTCTAAAGGAAGACTTTTTTGGAATCATGCTAAATCTCATTAGGCAGGAAAGAGCCATTTCCAAGGTAAAATGACTGAGGCAGAGGTCTTTATATAAAATTCGACTTAGTAGCTGGTTTCTGTTGCAAAATTTGAATAGGCACTGAAGAATTACCAGTGCTTCATTGGGTATTCCAGTATCTGTGTTCTGCTTGCGAAATTAACCCATAATCACTTAAGATTCAGTCTGCTAAAATTTATCAAGACTAGTAACTCAGGAAAGATTATCATTTGAGGCAACTATGCAATGCAAAGTGCTTTTTGGTAGAGGAAGAAACATGATTCATTCCCTTATAAAACTTTTTAAGGACACAGAGGCAAACATTGTCAGAAAATGTAGCATAGGCAGTTTATATGAGATTAAGGTAACAAAGTCAGCATTTAAGGCTTTTCTGCAATTTTTTAACTAGTTAGCCAGTTTGCTGAAGAAACATTCAGTGTAAAACAAGGAGATGCCATCATAGCTTTCAAGCTAAACATGAGCAGTTCCATGAAGTCATAAGGCTGTTCTATATACACAGATCTTCAATCATGCAGATACTTCAGTGACTGATAATTGGATTCCATTCCTACTTCCTAAACCAAATACCCATTCTCTCCTTAAATGTCAAATTGAACATGGACAGTTCTGAACTGTCCTTTCAGGGAGGAACTCTAAAACTCATATGTGTGGATGAAAATACGGGTATGATAGACTGATGATTTTTGTTAACTTGACACACTCCTAGATCTCTTGTACTGAAGACACTAAGGCTTGTATTTATCTAATGACACAGTGAGGGCTAGGGACTCAAGTGTGAATCCCAAGGGGCCCAGTAGGAAAGGACTTGGCAGCCAGGACAGGCCCAGCCCCAGGCATCAGGCACCTCCCTGGGAATAGGGACAGAGGCCAGGCTGGATGTGGGCTTAGGGGTGGGTCTATCTCAGTGGGGCCCATGGCTAGGAAAGGCAGGGCTGAGGGGGACTGGAGACCTGCCCTGCTGTGGCATACCTGAGGCAGGGGATGATACCTCTAGGGGGGCTAAAATAGGAACCTGGGCTGTGAGCAAGGTGAAGATGACCTTGTGGGGGCTAGGCAGGGCTGTTGATGTCCTCAGAACCTTGACAATTATGAACCACAATGGCCACATTTCTCTGTGACGTTAAGTTTTGTTATACTGATAGAAGCTCTATCATTTTTTCTTTTTTATTTTTTGGACCTGGAGGAGTTAGCAAAAGTAAAATGTAAACAAAGCGCTTTGAGCAGCTCAAAGGAGGTGATCCTGCCCCTCTACTCTGCTCTCGTGAGACCTCACTTGGAGTACTGTGTGGAGTTCTGGTGTCCTCAACATAAAAAGGACATGGTACTGTTAGAACAAGTGCAGAGGCGGGCCACGAGGATGATCAGGGGACTGGAGTACCTCCCATATGAAGACAGGCTGAGAGATTTGGGGCTGTTCAGCCTGGAGAAGAGAAGGCTGCATGGAGACCTCATAGCAGCCTTCCAGTATCTGAAGGGAGCCTACAGGGATGCTGGGGATGGACTATTCATTAGGGACTGTAGTAATAGGACAAGGGGTAACGGGCTGAAACTTAAACAGCAGAGGTTTAGACTGGATCTAAGGAAGAAATTCTTTCCTGTTAGGGTGGTGAGGTACTGGAATGGGTTGCGCACGGAGGTTCTTAATGCTCCATCCCTGGCAGTGTTCAAGGCCATGTTGGATGAAGCCTTGGGTGCTATGGTTTAGTGTGAGGTGTCCCTGGCCATGGCAGGGGGGTTGGAACTAGATGATTTTGAGGTCCTTTCCAACCCTAACTATTCTATGATTCTATTTTAATTACATAATAAAAGCATTTAGACTAAGTGAAGATCTCATAGCAGCTTTCCAATATCTGAAAAAGGCCTACAAGGATGCTGGGGAGTGACTCTTCATTAGGGACCATAGCAATAGGATGAGGGGTGATGGGTTTAAACTTAGACAGCAGAAGTTCAGGTTAGATATAGGGAAGAAGTTCTTTACTGTGAGCGTGGTGAGGCACTGGAATGGGTTGCCCGGGTGTCATGGTTTAAACCAAATCCACACAGTTTGCTCACTCACTCCCTCCCTTGCTCCCTCAACTCCCAGAGAGTTAGGAAGGAGAATCCAAAGAACATGGCCCCCACGGATTGAGACAAGAACGCTTTAATTGCTAAGGTATAACACAAATCACTCCTGCTACTACTACTACAAATAATAATGATAAGGCAAACAACAAGCGAAGCGAATACAACACCTCACCAGCCACCGACCCATAACTCACTCCACCCTGCCCGACCGAGCACCGCGTGCTGCCTCCTCCATTTCCCCCCAGAGCTCCAGCCCTTCCGGCTCTTTCCCAGTTGCATCCTGGGCATGACGTGCTTTGGTATGGAATACCTCTTTGGCTAGCCTGGGTCAGGTGTCCTGTCTCTCCTTCCTCCCGGCCTCCCCTTCTCCCTGGCAGAGCATGAGCTCAGAAAAGGCCTTGAACAAAAAACACCCGAGCAGTAACTCAAAACATGCTCGCTATCAAGCAACTGTTCCCAGCCCAGAAGTCAAAACACAGCACTGCACCAGCTAAATGAAGGAGAAAAAATGACTGCTACAGCTCAAACTAGGACACCAGGGAAGCTGTGAATGTTCCATTCCTGGCAGTGCTCAAGGCGAGGCTGGACAGAGCCTTGGGTGACATGGTTTGGTGTGAGGTGTCCCTGCCCATGGCAGGGAGGTTGGAACTAGATGATCTTAACTTCTATGTAATTTCAGTAATAAAAAGGGAATAATGCAGCAATGTGCACAATATGAAGAATAATTTCCTAAGCTTTTTTCAAAGCATTTATTATTAGAATTTACATCAAAACAGTTAAAAAGATTGACACATAAGGGTCTGGGTTTTCAATTGTTTTTTTTTTTTTTTGGTGGATTTTTTATTTTGTTAGTGTTTTTTTTATGAGTTAGCACAGCTTTCTAAGGAAATTATTCACCACATGGTCTTTCCTATTTGTAGGAAATAACAGCGAATAATTTTTTTTAATCATTTTAACTTCGAGTAGTAGGATTATAAAATTCCTGATACTAAATAATACTGGTACTAAATAATACTTTTGAACATCCCAGAGACCTGAGTGACAGCATCTGAAGTATCATTGATATGCACCATATAAATAATTGTAGTAGATGCCTTAACAGTGGAATTGATGCAAGTAATAAAGATAACTATCCTTTTAAATATAGGTTATTAAACTTTTGAAACCCTTTCCTTTGCAAATCATTTTTATTTTTACATTAACATAAACTACACAGTTGCTCTTCAGTATGAAATATTTTAAAGGCTTTTTAATTCAGCACACTGATTAAAAGGAAGCCGAATCACTGAAGTAGAGAACTGCTACTGGAAGAAATTCTGTATTCCTAATTAGTTTCTGACAATTTATTAGACATTTCTGCTTACAAATAAGTTAGTCACTATATTTTATTATGTGGACTATAAATGGTATGAACTATATTTGATTTTGTAGTGAAATTCTCTAGAAAAAGTATTCTGTCATTTGAAAAATATCTCTAACCATAAAATCACGTTGGAACAGGTTTATCAGCCACCATTCAATCTTTATTCAAATTACCATCTATGGGCTCCCCATCATCAGGCACTTCCTTTATTTTTTTCTATATTTATTCAGTACAAGACATTTAGTCTATTTGTCTTTTGAAATGTATTGTTTTCTTTCCTTCTTTCCCCAAGGTATTGGCAGGCAAAATGTCAGTAGCTGGTATACCCTGACTCCAGTAAATGAATTAACTCAGGGAATTCACATGAGTCTTTGCCCTTTTTAAACCAAGGAAGATGTATAAAGCCTTGTCTTCCAACCTTAGTCTGCGCATTTTATTAGATTTGCAATTGTATGAAGCAGAAGCAGGCAAGATAATGACCTGCAAAGCTCCTACTTATTGCACATTACAGGTTCATAGAATCAAAATAAAGGTAGAGAAAAACAAGGCATAAAATGGGGACTCATCAGTTGTGACAAGAACATAATAAATGTGTTATGCATATAAATGCATATGTTTATGAATATTAAAGATCCATAAAATTTAACTACGAAGATAAATAAATAAATAGGGTGACATATTACTAATACAGACAAGGAACGTTAATATCACTATGTAAGGAATGAATCTGAAATTTGCATATGAAAAGTAGCCATGATCTAGATACACAGCAGAGGATAACAGATATAGAGAAATGTTGTGAGAATAATGGAGGAAAACAACCATATGACAAAGGCCTGTACTGACTTAACCACACAAGCAAGCAAACCAACAATTCACAATTGCAGCTTGCTTTCTTGTTGGTGACACCTCTCTTAAAGTGACCCCCTCTGGGCTCCCTGTAAGCCCAATAGACTGCTTTTCTGACTCATCTGTTGTCTACTCATTCATCTCTGGATTCCATTTGAAAAACAAACAAAAAAAAGCCCTTCAAAATCCATGGACTTGTGCCCCAAATAGGAGCCAGAGCATGCTCCAATAAATGTCCAGTATAGAGAACTAGAATAGCATCACTTGGCACTAGAAAATTAGTCTGGGCAGTGTAAGGAAATGTGGAATGTGAGAGTATCTGATTCATTAAGTTTTCTGTTTAAGGAATATATAGTGTAAAGTAAATAACAAATGACAAAGAAAGTGATAAATTAAACACACAGATACACAAACCTGAGGAGCAGGTGATAACAGAGACAGTAACAAAGACAAGAACTCTTTACGGGCTGATTGATGGGCCATTAAGAAAACACTAAGGCATAGCCTTGAGGGGAGTTGACCTGAAACTCTGCAACTGATAAGAAAGGGGGAAGAAGATTAGCATGAATATTAGGGGATAGTAGAGGAATCCCTGTGAGACATATTGACACTGCGGGCTACCAGAAGAGGCTTGTGGAACTGCGAAAAACTTACTACTAAACTGTTTAAGGGGAGGGCCAAAGGTAGGAAAGAGGGAATCATAGCAGATTGGGAGGCACAATTGTGGGAAATTATGGAGGAGGAAGTATTTAAGTGGCAGGTAGCATGCAAACAGACATGTTTGTATAATTAAGCCCTGCACCTGATCACTGCTATCTATCCTACCTTAAATCTTTTTATTCTATCTTTGAATGCTGCAATGTTTATGTGCCAGCAACTGGAGGGACCAGAGGGTGTATTTTCCCCTAGTGATTTTAAGACAGTGTATTGCATATTTCTCATTAATTAGCAAACTTCAAATTGAACAAGTAAGAGGAAAGCCTATTTCTGGTAAGGATCAAAGTCTGGGCCCGTAAGGGTGCCCACAGTCCAAGCATCAACATTAAGTATCCAGAGCCATAGACAGTATTTGAAAGATCCACAGCTACTGGGGTATTCGTGAGTCAAGTGTGTGAGCATATGCATCTGTTCACCAGTGAGCATCATGCTGGACTAGCCAGTGAGTAGGAGGACCCCTGTATACTGGGTATGAAAGCCCAAGATCTGGGCAGGGTTACTAGACAGTCTTTGAGTCCATGCTGGAGGGATCCACATATACATGTGCACTAGACAGTACAGGTGTGTGCTTTCACTAGCAAACCTCAATCCTGATCAGCAGAGAGGAGGATCAGGACTTTGGCATCCCCATTTCAGTTTTACATGAGTCTTAGTGATTGTGTAGGTGTTGTTAAAGGCAGCACCCTGTGGCACTAGGTTTTGTCAGCTGTGTTAATGTCCTCTGTGAATGTGTGTGCATGTGCTTCTCTGCAATACATGCTCAGCCTCCCTAATGGACAAAAATCTACAAAGGCGAAAACAGCAGCCATGTCCATTGACTTGGGAGAGAAATCCCAGGTATCTGGGTGAACCCAGCTGGCATGTGATGGCTTTATAACTCCCCATCACAGACAGAGCCTCTTAGGACCTTAAGCTGCTTATTAAGGCTGATTAAGTATAGAGATTTTAGCACTCAGCAGCCCTTCTGAATTCAACATGCTAATTTCTTTCCAAGTGTTATTAAACTCTGCAGAAACTGGAAGATATCTTTGGCAATAACAAAATTCTTCTGTCCTACTTTAGATTGCTATGTTAGAATAAAATAAATCATACCCACTAGTATAAATCATACCCTACAAGTGCTTTTTTCCCCCCACTATTAACTATCAAGTGAGTCTGGAATGATTATTTCAGACATGAACATTTCTACTTTAGATGTCTGGTTTTGATTAGATGAATCCCACTGTCACCAGATTCTGCCCTTGTAGCTCTCTCAAGGCTGAATGAGAGAAGAGAACCACACCAATTGGTGTGTTTGCAAGCTCAGTGTTACAGTATTAAAGAAAAAATGCTGCTAAGCAAGCAACCATCTGAGAACTACAGGGATATTTTAAGAACTCTAAAAGTAGATATTTTTATTGTCTGGGATAAAGCTACATACCGCATACTAACTGTGTCCTTATGTAGTGTAAAGTTTTAATAATAGGGCTGTCCTAGTGCTTGAAACTTTCCTTCACTTAATCTGTAGTTGATATGCAAGTATGTCTGTTCCCACTTTACACACTAGTTAGAATAATATTTAATTTATTGACATAATTCCATCTCATTATGTATTCACATATAAATTCTCCTTGTCAAGGTATCAGATCTAGTTGTATTTTTGACCTCTACAAGAGTCAAGACCTGCAGGACAGAGGGACTGTATGTTATCTTTGACCTAATCCTTTTACTGACCTTTATGTGTTCAAATAATAGGTGTAAATCACTTTAAGGCCTGCAAGGTTTCTCAGAGCTGCCATGAATTGTTTAGTACAGCAATCTGAAAAAGCCTTTGCCAAATAAAATATTGTTTGAATTTAAAATGGGAATAATAAAAAGGAGGTTCCAATACAATAAAAGATTCATTGCATATCCTTCTTACCTCAACACTTACACAGCCAAACTTATCTGAAGATCTCAGGTGCAGAAGTCTGGTTTCAGCTAAGATTTGAGTCCAGCTTTAGGAAGAGTATCCCTTTATAAAGTTAATGAAAATCTTTCTGTTTGCACCTGTGACTGGAGCTTGATCAAACCGGTTTGACAGCTCAGCGGGAGGGCAAGGACAGACTTCAAAGCATTTAGTTTTCTGCACTGTCTCAGGTATTTGCTGGAACAGCTGCTGTCAAATAATTTTCTCCCTTCCTCCTTATATGCTGTCAGCTTCTGCTTGAGTTAACCCCTTGGACTCATCAATTAATACCAAATAGCTAACAGATGGAACATACAATATGTATGAATTATTATACAACCCCACTTCCTTTAGTTTTTTCTCTACTGAAGTAAACAGCATAAAGTTTTCATAATACATAATCTTCTAATGTTATAGGAGTATATTGTCTGGTTTTGACTTATGACTGCATTTTTATTATCATGTGACATTCAAGCAAGAAAGAGGAAACTGAAGCTAAACAAAGATCTATAATGCATAAATGAAACTGAATTCTTTATTACTGTTTCAAATTACTTTTTTTTGTCTTATGCTGTGATAGATCATGCAAGTTCAAAAGGTCAGGTCAGGTCAACACTTGAATAAAAATCCTCCAAGCTGAGGTGAAAACTGCATGAAATAAATGTGAGAGGTGAATTACAAAACCAGTGTTTGTGCTGAAGGACAATTCAGCAGGATGGTAAAATATATTGAATAGAATACATGTTTCTAATTGTGCACATATTTTTATCCAGCTTCTCACTCTATTGTTTTAAGAAATATCTAAGTGATGTAAAAATTGTCATGTAGAATATGTTTTTTCCCTGTTGAAATGAAGTCCTTCTGAGATATCTAGAGGTCATGCTTTGCTGGAGAGGTTTGGAAGAAATTTTTAAGACTAGCAACTTAAGACAATTATTCTAACCGGAGGTATTACATCTCTGAACTATCCTATAGGAGGTTTGGTTTTCTTTTTGTTTTTTTTTTTTTTTTCTTTTTCATGGTCTAAACTGCTAGGGAGTACTTACCTTAAAGTCTTACTCTTCCTTCAAGAAGAAAATTAGGGGACCGAAGGAGGAAGTGCTTGCGTCCTTGCCACAGGCTTCCAAAACACAAACGTCCCTTTGTATAAAGGCTTTTAGTAATCTCCTTGACCACATTTAATGGGGTTACAACTCTTTTATTTGGTTTTACATAATATGAGTAATATGACAATACTAGTTAGTGGCTTGTAAATTTAAAGACGAGGGCTTTCAGGATAAGACTTATTTTTATTTCCTGAATTCACAATGTTTGCTTTCTTAATAAATTCATTTCTAGGTTAGCATGCTGTAAGCACAAAAACGAGCTTTTTTAAAAAATTTAAAAAATTTTCAGGGAAAAAAAAGTTTCAATAGCTTTCTCTTGCATTCACAAACCTTACTAAATTTGAATTCATTTTAGATTTCTAAATGCAGGAGCATCATTAAGCAAATTAAATCATGCTATATGCCTGTCATTTTCACTTGTCTAGCTTATACCATTCTTTCAAAATTTCCAGGTAAGAAAAAGACAACAGAGACTGAAGTAGACTTTTGACAGGCAAACTTAAACTCTTGAAAATGAACTAATTTTATAACTTTTCAAAAGTGTACCTTAAAACTTACATGGAATTAATTCTGTAGGCAAATTATAGGTCCAGCTAATTTATTTTTTGTTGTGCTATGTTTGTATAAACTTGAGGTACCAAACCTTTATTTCATTCACTCAGTGCTTTCACTTCCTTTTTTTTTAAAAATAATATTTCAATTCAGTTCTCTAAAGTATTCAGAGAGGAAAAAATAAATAAAAAAAAAGTTTAAGAAGATTTATTTTTACATAAATAAATCATAGCGGAGAGAATTCACCCGCAGACCAGACCACGTGCTCCATTTTGGCAGTACTAATTTAATTTGTTTGTGGAACTACCTTCTCTTCCTCCACTGCTGCAGTCAAGTTATATCTAAAGAGCAGTTCAATGTCCAGTGGAAGCACTCAGTGATAATACTACAGTGATAATACTATGGTTGTAGTCTCATTAATTTTGCAACTTAGTTTCAGTGGCTATTGTTCAGGGCATGATAGGTGAATAAGAAACAGGAATATATTTCAATGATGGAGGATGGCAGTGGCTTATCTTTCAAATAGGACTTGCAGCCAATTTTACCACTTTGGATTTTCAAGTTTTATGCTTTCTTGTCTGGTTTATTCCCTGAAGTTCATAAATAATAAAACTGGAAAAGAGTTATTCATTGTATGTAGAATTTGTCATTGGCCATGTCCTGTCAGCAGTATTCTCAATTGTGTTTGTTTTGTGTCTTATGTTTATTTTCTTTAGAAATGGCACTGCAGTGATTTTGATTTTAAATTATGTGCTGTACAGAGCTGGGCATTATTTATCTCAGATAGTCCGTTTCTTCCTTCATAACTAACTTAATGAGCAAACTTGTTATCATTCTGTACATTTAGATGTGTGAGGCAAGATCATATCAACTAACTTCAGACAGTTAAACTTTATCTAATCTAATACTGATTTTATAAGTTCTGTGTACACCTTTGAGCTCAGTTCTTTTCTCAGTCATTTACTTATAGAGTACAAAACCAGACTAGGGATGTCTGCCCTCTCCGAAAGGAAACAGGAGAACTGGCTACCCTGGATTTGAAAGCTGAGGTTCTCAATGACTTCTGTGCCTCGGTCTTCACCGGCAAGTGCTCTTGTCACACCACTCAAGTCTTGGAAGGCATATGCAGGGAATGTGAGAATGAAGACCTTAGGCCCACAGTAGGAGAGGATCAGTTCCTGATCATCTTAGGAACGTGAGTGTGCACAAGTCCATGGGACCTGATGAAATCCATCCACAGGTTCTGAAGGAGCAGGCCAATGAAGTTGTTAAGCCACTGGCCATCATATTTGAAAAACCATGGCAGTGAGGTGAAGTTCCCAACAAGTGGAAAAAGGGAAATATAACCCCCATTTTCAAGAAGGTGAAAATGGATGACCCAGGGGACTACAGACCAGTCAGTCTCACCCCTGTGCCTGGCAAAATCTTGGAGCAGATTCTCCTGGAAAGTGTGCTAAGGCACTTGAAAAACAATGAGGTGGTTAATGACAGCCAACATGGCTGCATTAAGAGCAGATCATGCCTGTCCAATATGGTGGCCTTCTATGTTGGGGCTGTATAACTGATGGACAGGGGTAGAGAAGTTTACATCATCTACCTGGACTTGTGCAAAGCGTTCAACACTGTCCCACACAACATCCTTGTGTCTAAACTGAAGAGACATCAATTTGATGGATGGGCCATGCAGTGGATAAAGAATTGGGTTGGAACTGGATGATATTAAGGTCATTTCCAACACTAACGATTCTATGATACTACAGTTTTGACTGCCACTAATACACTATAGGCTGGTTTAGTGCATTATAATTTTTGCCTTTTCTTTTAAAGAAAAAGGTCTTATGGGTATTTTTTCTGTTCATACTCTAAGAAATGAAGTAATCACTTTCACATTATCTGTAATCTTTGAAGGAGGATAAGATAGTGTTTTATTTATGAAAATCTTAAGTAAGCCTACACGGTTTTCTTAAAATCAAGAGTGTAACAGTATAAACAGACAAACAGACAACTACTTCTTACGTTACAAAGCACAAGAACAATGTGAAAGCTTCTTCTTAATCATCCAATACTTAAAAACAGTTTCATGGATTAAACCCAGTCACCATTTCTGAGAAATCCATTTCGATAAAGAGATGAGTACATCAGAAAGAGCACATCCTGTCATATTAGGAATGTGCATTAGAAGAACTTTCTTCATCTCACCTTGCAAATTCAAGAGGTTCTAAGAGATAATGACAAGACATACAAGCTTCAATTGTCTAAAATATTGTCACAAGAGACTACTATTATGTCCATGACTGAAACCATTTTGCAATTTCAAACAACTCTAAATGTATCTACCAGATGTGTGATGTGATTCATTGCATTATATCCCTGCTGCCAATGGTGATGGCACTTTTATTCACATTTGGAAATATTAAAAAATCCTGTCTTTTCAATGAACTACTAGAGTTAGACAATGTGTTATTTTTATATAGAAACAGTTACAATGAATTGACCATATTCCTATTACAATATAGGAGCATTCTAGCATTTAAGAGTGGTGTGAAAAGGAATACATTAGGGAGAAAATCCATCCCTATAAACTCCCAGAAGGCTAGAATAATATGTTCAATGAAGAAATTCTTTAGTAAAGAGAGATTAGAAGTTTGTGGGAGGTTTGCAGGGGAAAAACTTTATTGCTTGAATGCTCCTAATCACTTAGGACAATTTAACATGGGAGATAGGTGAGGCACAAATAGTAGATCCATAAATGAATATTTAATTTATGTATGTATGCTGTTGTTCAGCAGAAACAGAACAGCATGAAAACAAGAACTATCAGTTTACAAACTACACTGATTTTGTTTGCAGTTTAATGTTCTAAGTTCTTTCCAATCAAGGTGGGGTTTGTTTTGGTTTGGTTTGGGTTTTTTTTTTTTTTGTACGCTCTAAGTTAATCTTGTAGTTAATGATTTGTTGATTTGTAGTAGAAAAAATGTTCAAATACTTCATAAAAAGTGAATAGCTCTGACTCATCAATATTTAACTATTAACAGGGAAGTTGTTTCCTACTTTTAAGACTCTTTACCATGTAAAGGCCATTTTGCTACAATTTGCATTAATAAAATGCACTCAAAATTTTATATACAGTTTTGTGATATTCACTTTTTTAAGCCCTTAACATTAGAAGCATAGCTTATAGAAAAGGAATGATTTAGAAATTCAAGGGATACACAGCACATTAATTTACAAACTTTATTCATCCATATGAAGAACTGCATAATCTGGGACCAAAAGCCTGAGGGTAGAAACCGTGATGTGGATACAATTAGCTCAAAGACAGCACAATTTATTGCATGTCTGAAGATTATACGTGATATCAATAAGGCTAAGCAAGCCTGATATGAAAAAGTCTTGTACTTAGTTGTAAAAATCTGTCTTAGAGAATGTAAGAGCTGAGATTTTAAATTTGCTAAGGTATCTGCATAGGAACTAGTTGTCTATTCAGTGTGTTCAGTGGCAGACAGTAGAAAGTCATGGATTAAAGCTGACTAATTTTTTTCTCTTATATAGATGTCGTAGTTTAAGCCCAGGATGCAAATTAGAACTATGCAGTTTATTCACCCTCTGCCCTTTCTTCTCCCTGCTCCCAGAGGGGTGGGAAGGAGAATTGAAAGAATGTAACTCACACTGGGTTGAGGTAAAAACAGTTTAGTAACTAAGGTATAACACAAATCACTACTGCTACCACTAATAATAATAATGTTAAAGGAAATAACAAGGGAAGAGAATACAACACCTCACCACTCATAGACCAATAACTCACCCTACCCCACAGTGAACTGGCCCTTCCAGGTAACTCCCAGTTACATCTCGGGCATGACATGCTATGGTATGAAATACCTCTTTGGCTAGTTTGGGTCAGGTGTCCTGTCTCTGCTTCCTCCTGGCTTCCCCTCCTCCCTGGCAGAGCATAAGACTCACAAAGTCCTTGGTCAGACTAAACATTTGAGCAATAATTAAAAACATCAGTGTTAGCAGCACTGTTCCAAGGCTGAAAGTCACACAGCATTGCACCAGCTACTAAGAAGGAGATAAAAAATGACTGCTACTTTTGAACCCAGAAAAACAGATTTAAAAAAAATGTATTTATGTTATGTCTTATATGACAAAGGCTGGTTGCAGAGATCAGACTTTTAAAAAACCAAACCCATATGCACTAACAAGCTGATCATGCATGTCTGTCAGCATAAGTAGCAGTTTTGTCTTAATGGCTGGGCATGCATTGCCAATACCCCAGCTCTTGGCACTGAATGGTTGTCCACCATCAGGAAGCAATAGATACTGAAATAGTTTCATATATTGCACACATGATGTGGAGTCATAGTACACATTCAGTGCCACAGAATTCTACAGGCTGACTGAATGTATAGTCTTTTTGGGCTATGTCTCTAATAATAAATCTAACAGACCAGGGTAACTTTACCAGCATCAGAATTCAGAGAAAAATAAGGTCGTACATTTCAGTGTACAATATTATCTAAATACAGCATTTATCACTATGTTCTCTAAAATCACATGGTGGTTAAGGGTGGAAGGTTGCTCATGCAATCTGTTACTAGGTATCTCTTGAATTTAATAGGCATTCATTGAATTTGATTCATCAACTTTTCGCCTCCATTGGCTGTACTTTTGAGTTAATTCAGTTAAACCTCATACTGATGTTTAGTGCCATCTTAAAATGACCCTGGGTGACTAAGACAAATGGCATAGGACTGAAAGACATCACGAAAGCCTTGTAACTGACACAGAATTTTTAAGGTTGGAAGGGACCTTAAAGATCATCTGGTTCCAAGCCCCTGCCATGGGAAGGGACACTTTCCACTAGACCAGGTTGCTCAAAGCCCCATCCAGCCTGGTTGTAAAACCGTCCCAGGGATGGGAATCCACAGCTTTTCTGGGCAACCTGTTCCAGTGTCTCACCACCCCTCACAGCACAGAAACTTTTTCCTAATATCTAATCTAAATCCACACTCTTTCAGTTTAAAGCCATTCCCCCTTTATCCTATCACTACATGGCCTTATAAGGCCTATCAATAAACATCATATTAACAATATTCTCTGTTAGAATTATTTACTTCTCTCAGTGTTACTGCTGAAACAATTTGCTGTAATGATTGACATTTATAGAAACAAATCGGTACATCCTATTGTATAATATATTTTTTTTCTAAATCAGGTTAGACCTCTAATTGTTAATGTTAGAAGCTGCTGAAACAATTGAAAAATCTAGAAAATATGATGGTGTATCCAAATAAGTTAAATAGTATTATCCTTTGTGGGCCAGGTTATTCCCAGCTGTACAAGCTGGAAAAAAATACCTACAAAATGTTGTGTATCCCTTGCTGAAATGAGCTGTCAAGCA
>NW_022994308.1:0-67290 GCF_012275295.1 Melopsittacus undulatus | reverse complement strand
GGACATAAGCTTACTTAAACAATAAGTTTATTGTTGGTCATGCTTTTGGTTTTGTAAGTTGCAATACTGAGTATTGCTTAGTAATAGATGATCTCCCATCTTTCCTGATAAGGTTTCCTGTAGCAGTTTTGGAAAGGAGGGAGGGAGGGAGGAAGGAGGGGAGAAGGCCATACAACAGTGATTTAAAGCATGCATTCAGCATTAGGTGATTTGGAGCAGAGAAGCCATCACCCTTAATCACTGCTGCCAGATTAGTAAATCTTATTAATGGTACCTCTTCCTCCTTACGTGAGTTGAGGTTTTGGCTACTGCATCCTTTGAAAATGAGACAAAAATTAATATAATAGTTTTGCCCACATATTCTGTTGTTGGCTCCTGCACGATGTATCCTGCTAACTAAAATGGTTCCTTATTGCTGGAAAAAGTGAGGATGGTGATTTTTTATATTAGTTTTCAACAAAAGAGATCAGGTGAGATTGTGGTCTCAATATCTAGCATGCAAAAGCGAATGTCAAAATCATTATCTTGAAAAGCACTTACAGATCTTGCATTTTCTTCCAAAACCTCCTCTTCAAATGGCTCGAGCTTTAGGTCCTTTGAGGCAGTTGAAAAGAAAATAGAAATATACGAGGCAATACTACATCTGTAGTCTGCTCTTACCTTTTTAACAAACTATTCCAATAGCTAGATTCTGTTTAATTTCCAGAAGTTATAATTAATCCCTTCTTTATTAGCTGTAAGTCAAATAGAAGCATTGTTTGCAATATCTTGCATGCTTCAGTGGTTAAATCCAACCTAAGCTGTTCATACAGTTTTATTTATAATGCTGATCAGGTGATATTTCATTTGTAAGAAATCCATTTATTCACAAATGTGTAAGACAGATACCTTCTGAAGTTGTCATGTGGACTATGGAGATGAGCAAGGATGGTGATTTGAATTACAGAATCAACTATGTTGGAAATGACCTTTAAGATCATCAAGTCCAACCATTACCCCAGCACTGCCAGGACCACCACTAAACCATGTCAATAAAAGCCTCATATACACAGTTTCTGAACACTTTCAGGGACGGTGATTCCACTGCTTCCCTGGGCAGCCTGTTCCAATGCCTCATTACCCTCTCAGTGAAGAGATTTTTCCTAATACCCAGTCTAAACCTCCCCTGGTGCAGCTTGATGTCTTATCACTCGACACTGATCCCCACCTCATTATTACCTCCTTTCAGGTTGTTGTAGAGATCGATAAGGTCCCCCCCTGAGCCTCCTTTTCTCCAGACTAAAAAAACCCCAGTTCCCTCAACCTCGTTTGAAATGAAGTATCAGCTACCATTCTGCAATCATAAAACTTTACATGGCAGAAACTTCCCTATGGGAGTTAAAGTTGCAAGGGACTGTTTTTCAGTATTGCTCCAAGTCAGGTTTCTGAACTACTGCACTTGCTTCTGAGGACAGGCAGGGCAGCAGCAAACAGATGCATCTGGGAGGCAGCAGTATGCTTGCTTGGCACACAGACTGGATGTGCACTTCATGAGTCGGTGATTCATGCAAACGCCGTCTAGTAATGCACACAAAATGAGCATTTACATGCCAGGCACATGCAGTACCTTCAAGCCCAGTGCCATATGGGTATTCTGGAAAATATCCATATGCCTGACAAAAAGCAGACTGATTTGCAGTAAGCAGCTGGAGCAAGATACGCTCTTTGTTAGTGGTATTTCATGTCCTACTGCACACAATTCTTGTGTGAGAAAGAGAAAAATATTCTGCTTCCCACTGGGTGAGGATTGATTAACCTCAAGGAGCAAGTGTTTTGCTAGCACAAATACTGTACTCGTGGAAAAGCCAAGAAGAGCTGTGCAGGTAGAATCCAAATGACCAGGGGACCCACACCAGCAGCAGGTGGCAGAGCAAGGCAGGAGTGAAGTTGCAATCACACTAAGTCCAATATAGCTTTACTTCTGTAGAATGTGCATAGAGGGGCATGACATGCATGACTGGAGGGAAGAAAACCCAGCTTTTAATAGCTCATTTGTCAGTGCAGACACTTCAGGTAAAAGCCCTGAGGGAAAATGCATATTCCTGTGGCTCTTTTATACTTACAGTGCCTTTTATTTCTAGGGGAAACAAATGGAAAAAGAGAGGGAAGGAATGACTCGAGTTGTACTGGAAACTCTCTACTAAGATAGCAAGAAAAGTGTTCCATTTTTTTTTCCAGAAAAAATGAATGTAGAAAACAAAAAGATATTATTTGAGGGAAAAAAGACAACTTACGAGACTGGTTCATGGTTAAATTCACCTTTTACAGAAGACAGCAGAAGAATGAGACAACACTAAATCCTTCACCAGGCAGTTTTTCAGTAGGAAACACAGATGGATAATTTGCCAGTCCCCTTAAGAAGTTTTAAAAGTCTATGCCCTGCCCTTTGGCACTGAGAACCTTTTCAGGCTGAGGTTGAAGATTTTATTTAAGAGTTTATCTGTAGCAGATTTGATCATTTTCTAACATCCTTGTTAAACATCCTCAAGTTATATACTACAAAATGGTTGGCTGCTTTCTGTAATGCTTGCAGTGCATTAGTGCTGTATGCCAGACCTCTTTTTTCAGTCACATTCTTTTAAAAGTTAAGTTTCCTTGAACTCCTTTTGGCATCAGTCCGTGTCGGGAGGCAACTGTGGCAGGACAGGGAGCTGCTGTTTCCAAAGCAGAGCTGGGAAAAGCTGGACCAAAGGCGGGAGTCGTGTTTCATGATGGACTTTGACATTTCAAAATCCAACTTTGAACTATTAATAAAAAAACATGTTGCTACTAAAATGTCATTAATGTGGCAACTGCTGTGTAATTGCTTTCCTCATGCAGAAATGACCTCTGGGAGGAAGCTGCTGTGTGCAGGTGGATGGGTATGCCCAGGCCAGAGGCTTATTGGAGTGAGCAGACCGTGAGGAGCTGTTGATCACAGCAAGGAGCAGAGTGAGCAGCTGACAGAAGTTACAGACAGTGCCACAAGGAACAACCAAATTTCACAGCTGGTTAAGGAGAAATGATGTGAGAGACTGTCAGACCTCAGGGATAACCAAAGGGAGTACTGAGGTTTTGGAGAGCAGCCCTACATGGCCAGGAGTGCCAGGGGTGACTGCATCAGTCATGCAGCTAATCAGTTATAAAGCCAAGATAACTGAAATACCAACTTTTGATCCCAAAGTGGGACCAAAGGGTAAAAGTAATTAGGAGCAGTTTGTTCATTTGGGAGGGAGCAATGGCAGAGAAAGGTCAGTATGTTTGTCTTGCTGAGCTCTGTGCCAGGTCACCACCATTTATTCTGGCTTCTTGTCTCATCCCTCACTTAACTACCTTTTTTCTGTGTGTATAATTTGCTACTGAACTCAAGCCAGACTAGCAGGCAAGAAGGAGAAGACACTTGTCTGCCAGGACCCAAGGTCTGAGCCAGTGCCTGGCCAAGGGGCATGGATAGAGCCACAAACACTAGATAGACTTAAGGCCCATGCTAATGTTCACAGGGGAACATCCATCCTGTTGTATTTTCATGTTTCTGCAAGTGATGCCTGTCTGAGGGTGCTGGTGAAGGTACCTGTGCTGCTGTGCTTTTGACCAGTGTCTTTGGAGTATGTGCACAGCCTCACTGCTGGTGAGCACTGACCTACACGGAGGAGCAGCATCAGCCTGATTGGGCCTGGAGCAACTCCTGGGTCTGAGAGCAATTCAACCTAAAACCTCGCCTCTAGTAGACAACACAGGAATTTAAAACCTTACTTAAAACCCTACTTTCTTCTCCAGAAAGAAAAGTCATCACACATAGACATAACCCAAATTTTAAAAGATAGGGTAGCATTCAATCTCATTGAAAGAAAAAAGAAACAGGTACTTTATCTACAGACAGATGTTACTCAGGTTTTTACAAGGCCCTGGAAGCCCTGGTTTCATTGGATCAGATGGGTCATTTGTCAGATGCCCAGATGGCTCTGCTTTGGCATGGGAACTGCAGGCAGTCTCCAGGCTCTGGGAGCTGGTGCAACCAGCTCCCAGGCAGGATGATAAGACTTGCATTAGCTTTTGGTTGAACTGTACTTATTACGAATAGTGTTTTAACCTTTATAAATCAGTTTTCTCTGGTGGGGAAGGAGGAAACACAATTTTATGTCAAGTTTTAGTGGGAAAGTTTAGAGAGGAAAAGACAAAAAAGATCCTAAAAAGAGAGGATGATTTGTCCCATGTTCCCCAAAACAGACATAAGTAAATACAACAGAATCCTCCAGTCATAATGTGACTATTCAATTCTTGATGAACAGCTGGATCTGTGATGATGGAAGGGGGAAAGGAAAACAGAAAAAAAACATGTCATACTCTGATGAAGCAGGGAAGAAGGTGGAAGGAAAAATGTAGGGATTTAATGGGTGTTAGCTCTCTTAGGTAATGTTTCACTCACTGATTGGAAAGGCTGGAACTGGAACACGGAAAGCAGTTGTGGTTTAAGGATTTCTTTACTGAGAGACAAACAGGTGAAAAGAAAGACACACCTTCTTTTCCAGCCTGTCAATCAGGTTTTGGAGTCTGTTTATCTGGGTCATCCACTGGCCATTTTCCTCCATCCAACCTTTGGAAAACATAAATAATGAACATTTATCAAATGTTACTCAATACTGGAATACAGCACATTAATTTATTTTATAAAAATGGTTGGCTTAGCTGGCAATTTATTTTGTTTCTTGAAGATTGTGCTGCAACTAGTTCCATGTTCATTTAGGTGTAATGAAAGGAAAGCATGATTTTGACTATATGAATTATTTTCTTTCTTTTAGATACAACTGAAATCCAATATAGAATGAAAACTACATTCCAGATTAATACATTCAACTGCTTTTGAAATCACGCTGGTACCTCAAGAGAAATACTCTCCTCTGCAGATGTAACCAGCTCATTACCTGAGTAGCTTCTGCTCAAAATTCATAAATCATCTGATGTGTGTGTGTGTGTGTGTGGGTGTGTGTGTGTTAAGGTTTTCTCTATCTTAGTATTTTTCTTAGTTTGCCATTTCTTCATCTTCTTTATGTAAAGGTGTCTCTAAGAGCAGGAGTCAGCTCTTCTGCTGCATAGCAAGCGTGTCTTTGGGATTCCTTTCAAATACATCCCATGGAGGGACCACATGTGTGTCTTGACTGCAGTTCCTCTTTCCTCTGAGAGCATCCATGAAAGTGAAAGAAAGGCAGTTGAGAATGTCTGAAATATCCTGGCATGGGCAATACAACTCTGGTGACAGTGTTACTTCCTCCTGCAGAGACAGCAGAGCTGCTGTAGGAACCTGAGTGCAAGGACATTGCCATAGTCAGTCTGTTGCTATTCTTAGGGTCCTGATGCAGTGTTTCCAGCAGAATTTCAGGATTATTCAAAGGTTAAGAATATGAATGTTCTTTCCAAAAAAAAACCAAACCAAACCAAAACACAACATTCTTATGAACAGTAGAAAAGAATTAATTGGGTGTACATCTGCAGCTAAGTGATCTAGGTTGCTGGCATGGCATGTTGAGGAATCCTGATATTCAGAGATTCCTGAAGGAGCCTCCTAAAATAATTGTAGAATGGCTTGTATGCATTGGGAATAAGGGGCCTTTTTCATTCAGATAAGAGTCATTTAGCTGTTTTCATACTTAACCTCTGAGGGGTTTTCAGCTTTTTAATAGTTATCTGCAATATGCTGTCTTTAAGGCTTTCATGTATCCCCTAATTATGGTATAACCTTGTGGTGGACTCTGTAGCTAATTTAATAACATTAACTCGATGTCTTTGCAGCTAATGACCCTTTCTCCACCTTTCCAACCAAACAGCATTCCTAGGTGCTTGATGAATTGCAGCAATATTTTTATTAGGATTGATCCATCCTCCACTAGATTCTCCTAGAATCACAGAATAGTTAGGGTTGGAAAGGACCTTAAGATGATCTAGTTCCAACCCCCCTGGATGAGATTTTGGGTTTGAGATGTGAAATTTATGCCTGTGGTGACTGCAAATTTTGACTGATTCAAGATCAATTATGCTTTGTCATAATAACTTTTGTATCTTTTTCTCCCAAGTCATGGAAGTTAGCAGCAGAGGAAAGACTAAAGACACTGTGTCTTGTCTCTTTATATGGATAAGACATGCCCCTTTTAGAAGACTTCTTAGCACCCCATCTCTGCTGCAGCCATAACTGTATAGTGATCTGATATCATATAGCAAAGGTGAAGCTAGAAAATGTTCTACAAAGGCACAAGTATCTCTGAGCCTCTCTAAAGTCTCTGGAAAATTTTGCTTTGCTAAAGCCTCAAGAAAATACTAAAGGAAACATGTATGTGCATGATGAGAGCAGTTGCTGGTATCACCCACAGTGTGAATGTGTACGTCAGTGACTGCTCTAAAGAGAGAGAAAGGTTATTTATCAGAAACTGAAGACTTTTCAGCACATGCTCTTGATATGCAAATTGAGTAGCTTGCTCGTTTTCCAGCTGAGAGTTCCTGTGGCACTTGGACTATGTTTTGACCAAACAAAGAAATCTTAATACTTGGGATGTACCATGGGTGTGATACGTAGAGGAGGCAGAGTGTGGCTTTACCTGAACAAGTACAAAGGCTAAAGAAGTGCTGGCTTGAGAGTTGAGCACACACACACTGCTGAGGTGTTACTGTGCACATGGATAGCAGGCAGTAAGGAGGAAGACCAAGTGCTGAGACAAACAGATCTTGTCTAGTACATTTTTTCTGTATATGTGTGTGTATGCTTGCTTTAAATATCTTTAAAATGTGAAATGCCATACCTGTGCTAAAACGAGGGCTGTTTGGTGACAGGCTGTTATTCCTCTGCAGCCTTCGAGATGAGTGTTTTCCTGGCCACTGAATTGAGAGCACTTCTGGTTTTGCTGGATCTTGCCTGCACAGAAACGAGAGACTTTATAAAGTAAAAAAAAAAGAATAAGATGGTGTAAACCTATCTTTTAGGGAGAGAAAGCTCAAAGTTAGCGTTTGTGACGTGGTTCTGACCTGACCTAACGAACCATTCACACCGTTCCCTCATTCACATGAGTTTCACAACATCTCTGCGGAGGTACTGGGTCACAAGAACAGCTAAAAGCAAGATATGAACTTTAATGGTTGACTTCTTCAGCTTAAAGATTGAAAAGATAAACAGTAACATATATCTGATAGCAAGGAAGGAAAACTGATGAGAATTAGCTAATACTGGATGGAGAGCAGATACATTTCTGGGTCTGTGAGTACCCTTAAATTAGTTTAGGAATGTGTTAATGGGATTTTGATTCAGACAGTCTGTTTCTGGGTTAAGCATAGTTGAAGATGATTCTACACAGGGACTGGGGCATCTGCACTAGGAACTAACTTGTTTTCTCCAAAATAGCTGTAGTTGAAGTGCTGAGTTTGCCTGCCTTTTCCACTGCTACTCCTATATTCCTTCAGTTTGTGGGGTGAAATGTAAAATGGTGTTGGAGGTTCATGGTGACCCCTCTCTGCTCACACCCTTCACTGTAGCTGGGCAGGAGGTCTGCTCACCTCTCCTGCCGAGTCTGTTCCTCTGTGGTTTCCATGGCACACTCCACGGAGCTCTGGAGGGACTGAAGCTGGTTCAGTGTTTCCTTCAAAAGAAAGCGAGTCACAAACTGCTCCAAATTAGAAGCTTCCTGATAGTCCTAAAAAAATAAAAAAATAAAATAAGGATTTGCCTACTAGGTTAGAAATACATGAGGAAAGATTCTGATTTAATTCAGAAAGGAAGCAGCTTGGATGTTTTCATGCCTATACATGTGAACCACATAAGCAACCTATCTTTACATTTTGGGACCAAAAGACCTCTACGTTTCCAGGTTTAAATGCTGATCCCACCCAAGCTGAGAGAGTGTCTCAACATCATTTTCACCTCCAAAAAAAACCTCTTTTCCTTACATTTCTTAACTCCAGTTGATGGCAGTACCACATTACTTCTTAAGTGTGGAAAAGCCAAGATATGATTGACAACTGTAGAAATAGCTTTTATTCAGCTCTGCACTTGTGAAAGAAGTATATCGAGCCCACTGGCCTATCTCTGACAGCGATTATGGGAATAGTCTTTGAGCAAGGCACATGCTTAGTGATACTCCCCAGAAAACTCCACGCTTGGCTGGAGGACTGCCTGTGCCAGAGAGATGCCTTCTGGATTTAACAGTCTTTAACTGGATTTTGTTCCTATAATTTGTTTCATTATTTTTGCAACCATGTATCAATATATTTCACAATTACACTAAATGCATTCAGAAATTCCTTGAATTGGAGCTTGGCTTAAAGTTTGCACCTATATTTAGCATAATATAAAAAACCTCTTTGTGGTTTTCTCATTAATGAATATAATAGAGAGGATAGACCCCTAGAGCCTCTGCTTACTGTGTAGAGCTGCCATCTGGAAAAGGGAAGGAAAATGGACTTCCCTCTCTAACTCTGAATGAATTTGTTGGGTCCTACTCTGATGAAAGTATGCTGGTGTGCATTTTTCATATGCCCTAAGTCTACTTATGTGTGCAGAAATCCCATTCAGCTGATCCTGAAAGCCTTTGGCTACAATTCAATCTAAAATGGTTTCATAAAATATGAGGTACATTGAATGGAAGAGTTCTCTAGTCACCATATTTTGAAGATGGATTGATGGTCTGTAATCTCCAAGCTTTAAAGAAACCTGTCATTTGAATGTTGTTACCTCCTACTCAAGCTGACAACCCATTTGAGTATTTTTGGCAATGCATGAGTATTTTCAAGCTCTTCCCTGTTCTTCTCAATGTGAAATGCCTTTTTGACTTTTAGACTTCTCTTGGAATTTTTGCATGTACTTGTTTGCAATCAGAACACAAATGTGGGATGTTTTGAAACTTAAATGTAAATAAAAGGACTAAGTTAATAGCTTTAAAAGCGTTTTGCTCTCAAGTGAGAGCAGTCGATTCACAGTATGTGTTATTAACTTAGTTCTTGTTGGAAGACTTCCGCTAGAGAGATCTCAGATGTTAATCCACCCATGAGTCATCGGAACTTACTCATGTTGCCAAGAGCAACTTCTATATTTACTTCTGTCTTCAGATGAAACAGGTGTAAGCCACTCTCCAACAAATAATTTCTCATTTACACTTTTTAAGATAGATTTTCATGGGAGATTGTCCACCTTTTGAATGAATGCCTTAAGCTCACACCTGTCCTACAAATAACATTTATGGCAACCTTTATGATTAGCATATCTTATTATGCAATAGCAAAGCTTATTTTCTTCTTCTTCTTCTACATTGTCTTCATGGCAACTGATTTAAAACTGGTGCACCTGGCAGACATCATTTAATTTCAAAGGACTTTGGTTCTCTGGGACATGTTAGAACAACACGTGTAGTATAGGCAGTTAAATCAAACCCTGCAGAAGAAATCCAGGGTATGTTACAACTTTTCACCTTCCACCAGTACTCTTGGAAATAAGGGATGACAGAACCGACCACTTCTTGTAAGTTTTTGAATATCAAGGTAATCTCACAAAAGTAGAATAATCAAAGTGTTTCAAAATCCTGGGCATCCAAAAAGCAAGTCCTACAGATACCTCCATATAGCTTCCTGCTTGTAGTCATTGTAAATCTGATACCAGTATGCTGAATTACAACTTAAAATGTACATCCATCCTGTTTCATTTTGCTTATTGTTCAGGTGGGCCCTTGCTGATGGGGGGGATCATACAAGCATTAGCTCTGTAATACTTGCTGCTCTCTGAGGCTGGCTGCTTTTTTACTCCTTTAGAAATATTTCCTGCACTCAAAAATCATTAAGATTTCAGGGTTTTTTTTTTCCATCAGAACTACTACAGGTTTGTGCATCACACCAGGATTTAGTCTTTTTTTTTCTGCCTGTTCTGTTGTTCCGTAAGTTCTATACTTGGAAAAGACCTATGGAAAAGATCCTTGTGGTCTTTAAATACAGCTTACAGTTACCAGTACACAGAGATTTTTTCTAAAGATGGGTCATGTGGGCAGGATGCTAACATATCTGTGCGAGTCTACAGTTATCAAAGACTCTTTCTTTATGTACATTTTGTCCAAATAGTAGTGCTTACAACTCTTCTATATGGAAGACTTAACTCTTTTAATGGGTAAGTGGCTACTCAGTGTTTTTCTTTAAGTAATGGCTCCAAGCCATCAAATCTGAGCTCACGGCAATGTTGGACACTTTGACTGGTGCCCACTGAAAGACAACTCTGTCTACCCGTTCTTCTAAATTTCTTCAAAGGTCATGAAAAAAGCTATTCAGCATATATAAATTGTCAGCATTGTTATAATTTAAGTCATGGAGGGAAAACGATTGACCATTACAACTCAGCTTAAACCTCAGCTCCAGCTTTCAGCAATGAGGAATTACATGCTTTGTTATCATTTCACCACTCTGGTTCATACAGAAAAATGCTTTCATTTGCATTTCACTAGAGGCACAATGGTACAAGATTTCATTAGGGAAAGACATTGTTATTTCTGAATTAAGAAAAATGTGTATCAATTTATCAAGTGTATATTATATTAAAATCAGTGTAAGTGGCATGCCCAGTATTTGTATTGTTAGTGTATCATGTCACCAATTAATAATAGGACCCACTGATGGTGTCTATATATAAATTAGAAAAATTACCTGTTTAATTTCATTAGCTGCAAATTACCATTCATTAGCATATACATTATACTGAGCAGCAGTTTGAGTAGTCCACATGAAATAACTCTGTGTTAACATATCACTCTGCTTGTTAGTTTTACTGATTGTGAGTGAATGAGAGTAATTTTCCATATCTGCTTCATCAAGAGGCAACTGTAACCTTTGTAAGCAGTTAAGATTTGAGTTCCCATTAATGCAACTGAAAATACACATAAGTGGGTGATTCTCTGTGGAAAAGGTCACTGTGGTCTTTAAAGCTTGCTTGCAGTTGTGATAAAAGGTTCAGAAGAGGTTCTCCTTTTATAATGATGGAGGTGGTGGGGTTAGGTATCCATATTGCTGGAGTCCACATCTCAGGGCCACCACAGGTTCAGTCATTCTCTTGATCCTCTCAAGTCCTGGTGCCAGCCAGTGACCTGATACTACACTGCACTTATCGAAAGAGCAGCTCCTTGAGATGGGAAGGATGGAGATACCTGTGTTCACTGACTTGGAACATGCAAACTAAATTTGGTTGGGGAAAAAAAACCTGAAATCTCTCAGAAGGGGTGGGAGCTTAGGCAGAAGTTCCACAAATATAGTGGGAAAGGACATCTGGCTGTCATCTAGTTCAAACCCCTTTTCAGAGCATGGCCAACGTCAAAGCTAGTGCAGGCTGCTCAGGGCGATCTCCAGCTCAGTCTGGATGGAACACCTCCAAGGATGGAGATTACTCCATCTCTCTGCAAAAAGAATTTACCATATGCCTCTTCCCTTCCACAACCTGCAGACATTGCCTCTTGTGCTTTTGCTGTGCACCCCTGAAAGAGATGATGTTGTTTCGTCTTCACTATAACACCACTTTAGACAGCAGAATTACATCTTTCCACAGCCTCTTCTCTAGGCTGAACAAACTTGGTCCCCTTGGCCTCTCCTTCCTGTATTGCTATTCTACTGTGTAGCACATTATGTTATATAGCACTTTATAATTTATTTATTGTACTTTATTTGTAAAATTACTTCTAATAGTTATTACTGTTTCTTACTTTGCAATTTTCTGTTTCCTATTTTATGTGTCATATAAAAATAATTTCATAAAAGATACTTATGCTTATCTTTACAGAAAATACTCCCAAGGTGACTGAAAAGTAGTTATAATTGACAAAGACTCAGAGAGGAGTAATCTATTTAAATTTCCCGTAATCATGGGATGTCTCCTGCTCTGTGTGTTTATCCTGAATTAGTGGGACAATGCCATGTGTTACAACTTTAAATTGAGGATATAAAATTAGTCAGGATAACTGGTATGCTGGTGTGAATTTTTCATATGCCCACAGGAAAAAAAAATCTAAAAAAAAAAAAAATCAAGCATTTTGATTTAATTCCCTAGGATCTAGTTCTTCAGACTGTATCAGAAGAGTAAAGTCAAGAGTAAAATCATAAATTCACCAGAAGCCAGATCCAGAGATGCTCACTGTGTTGACTTTTACAGCATCCTCATTGTAAAAAAAAAGCATAGCACACCAAACTATTACATAGATTCAGCTTCAGGTTTTGAGTGCAGCACAAGCTTTCCAAGTTTATCAAAGTACTTTATTTGGAATCAAATACATGTTTCAGTTCTGCCTACAGAATTGGAACAGTGACAATCTCTACTAACCACTTGCAGCGCTGATGTAAGAGCAAGGAAAAAAATAGGTAATCATGGGCGATTATAGGAGAATATTGATGTTTAATTGTAATAGCATGCATCAGAACCACATAGTCTATCACTCTACTGGGATTACTGAAGAAGTAATATACTCCTGCTGCAGTAATAGTATGTATGAAATTCATGCGTGGATAAAAAAATACTTGTATTTAACTGCTATTAAGTGCATCACACAGCTTGAGACAAGAAATTGTGTTTTATATCAGCAGGTAGGAGGGATATGTGTAATGCCACTGCTCCTGGGACAAGTTTGTAAAGACTGCAAGGAAAACATCAAAGCTGTTGGTGGTGGTTTTGATAGGTATTGACAGGAGAATGGCTAGGTTAAATATTTCTTTTTCTGCTCTGAAGTTGATTCTATACACTTCTATGTTTAAAGGTATGGATAATAACTTAATTAAGGGGTTTGGTTGGTTGTTTGCTTTTAAGTTCTGAGTATTTAACACATCTTCTCTGCTATTAGCAGAATTTTGAGCATTGCCTCCTTCTTACCTGGTAGGTATAAGACTTCCAGAAAAAGATTAAAAGAATTTTCATTATTCTGATAAGGAGCTAGAAGAACCTTGACTTGCCCTAATAGTCACAATCTTAAATAAATTTCACAGATAGAAAACCCTATGAAATTAAATTCTAAAGCCTCATTTATTAATATCTCTAGCTAAAATTAATTGTTTATTCATAGGGTCATCTCTGCCTTTAGCAAGGTGCAACTAGTGATATATTTAGCCATATCACCAGCATTCTTCTCTCACAAGAGGTGTTCCCAGGACTCAGTATTCAGGGCAGTTCTGTTTAGTATCTTTGCCAGTGATCTGGATGAGGGGATCAAGTGTACCCTCAGTAACTTTGCAGATGACACCAAGTTGAGAGCAGGAGTGTTGATCTGCTGAAGGATAGGAAGGCTCTACAGAAGGATCTGGACAGGCTGGATCAAGGGGCTGTGGCCAGTAGTATGACGTTCAACAAGGCAAAGCACCAGGTCCTGCACTTGGGCAAACAACCCCATGGAACACTCCAGGCTTGGGGAAGAGTGGCTGGAAAGCTGCCAGTGGAAAAAGACCTGGGGATGCTGGTTGACTGAGCTGAACATGGGCCAGCTTGTGCCCAGGTGTCCAAGAAGGCCAACGGCATCCTGGGCTGTATCAGAAATAGCGTAGTCAGCAGGACTAAGTAAGTGATCATCCCCCTGTACTTGGTGAAGATGCACCTCAGATCCTGTGTTCAGTTCTGGCCCCTCACTGCGAGGGAGACATTGAGGTGTTAGAGCAGGTCCAGAGAAGGGCGAAAGGCTGTTGAAGGGTTTGGAGCGCAAGTGTGATGAGGAATGTCTGAGGGAACTGGGGGTGTTTACTCTGGAGAAGAGAAGGCTCAGGCGGGACCTTATTGCTGTCTACAACTACCTGAAAGGAGAATGGAGTGAGGCTGGGGTTAGTCTCTTTCCCGGGTAACAAGTAATAGGAAAAGAAAAAATAGCCTCAAGCTGCCAAGGACAGGTGTGGTTTAGATTGCATATTAGGGAAAACTTCTTCCCAGAAAGCGTGTCAAGCACAGAAACAGGCTGCCCAGGGAAGTGGTGGGTCACCACCTATGGAGGTATTTAAAAGATGCGTAGATGGGGCATTTAGGGACATGGTTTAGTGGTGGACTTGGCAGTGCTGGGTTAACAGTTGGATCTGATGATCTTAAAGGTCTTTTTCACTCTAAACAATTCTATGATTTTAGATTGACACGGACCTGAAAACACTTTGTGATAAACATAAAGGAACAAATGAAGTGGATTCAAAGCCAATGCATGAAACTTAATAACCAGGATAAACAGAGCAATACTTGCCTTAGGTTATTCTTATGCAGTAGCTATTCATTACACTCATTCTGTGAAAGGTGCATTTGTAAAAAGTGCAATTTCAAAGAGAACAAGATTAGATTCTATGAAAATTGTTAATAAATTCTGCTCACATGCCCAATCTGGTGCTAGCCAATTTAACACAGATTCTGTGAAAACAAAAGTACAATTTGAAGCTCCATTTTTACTCAAACAGAATATTAGCTGTGGAACTCTTATCTAGCTTTTTTGTCTTTTTCCAGTTATTTTGTTTTGCAATATAATTTACATAATCACTACTGTTACTATTACTCAAATATGCAATTAAAAAAATCTTGGTATTCTGGGTTATAATGGGTATCAACCCTCCACAGTGCAGCTATTTACATAATTACTATAAATGCACCATCAGTAACTAAATTGCATGTCCCTGTGTTACTCTTTCAGCTCCTATAATCTTCTCTTTTACTTTGACTAGCTCCTATTTTTAGATTATTCAAGAAGTTTTCCAGTAATAACAAGGCTGCATTAACTTCACTTGGCCTGTTTTTTTCTTTTGAGCAAAGCAGAAAAATGACTGATTTCATAGGAGCAAAGAATTAGACATGTGCTGCCAGTCCCCAAATCCAGCATTGTGCTGTTGCACACCACACTGCCCGGTCTATCTTTTTGCAAGCAACATGTAAGAAGTAAAAAGTAGTTAGTTTTTTTTTTTTCCCGCAAATGCTTAGCAGGATATTCCAGAATTTGATTACTCTATTGAATACAAATTATCTTTCATTTCCAACTTAAACTTAATGTTATGTTTTCCGTATTTAAATGCTGGGTATAAACCAGTTGTGGTTACTGCTGCTTATGTGGTGTTTGCTAGTTCACCAAGTGTGGTCTGAGCTATCACAGAAAGCCTATTTGCTGTCCTTCATAAAATAGCTGCAAAGGAGAGAAAAAAGTCCCTGCAAAGCAATTTATTACTAACAGTCCTTCTTGCTTATTTCAATGTTCCCTTTACTTTAGATTTGAATTCCTCTTTTTGCTGTTCATAAATGTTTTCTATTGGATGTGTAAAAGTCCTGCTCAAGCCAAGTCACTGAAATCATGGAGCAGGAAACATGTCCCATCCTGGAACCCCCCTAGTCACTTGGCCACCAGCCAGCTGTGGTTAAACTTTCACTAACACTGCAGTATAAGCTGCCCTCAGGAGCAGGGGGTTTAAAATCATCTGAAATGGTCCCTGCTTCTGCACAGACCTCTGCTGCCAGACATCACTGTGCAGGTGCCAGTGGGGACACATGGGGATACGTCCTGGTTGGAAAATGGCCCTGTGCCATTGGCAAAATGGAAGGCAGAAAGCAGGAGAAGAGAGTGCTCTTCAGCTGGTGAAAATACGTGAACTTTAAACGGGTGTTATAACTTTGATAAAAGGCACTGTCAGATCAGGGTCAGCCATCACCAGGTCTTCCTTTGAGAGACAGTTCCTCTGAGCAAACACCCTTCAAACCTCAGAGCTATTCAAGTACCTAATCTTGAGTCTTGTGCCTTACAGAGACCCCTAGTTTCCAGCTGCTGCCTCAGACAGGGGTCTCATTCTGCCCCTGGGTCTCCAGAAGGCCTGTGTATTTGTCGGGCCTGTGCAGACATGCTGGACATCCTTGAATACAGATTCTCTAAAATACCACTAGATGCTTGATTAAACCCCTGAATATTTCCGTATTGTTAACTTCATTGTATACATAAATTACATTTCTAGTGATTAAATGAGCTTTTTCTAGTTTGCTGAGAACAGACTAGCACACCACCACCAGGTTGCATTTCCAATAAGCTATAGCAATACCAGAAATAGAGAAAAACTTGTTCCTACTGTGATTCTGTGAATAAGTGACAAATAGCAACAATATTATGGCTTGATACCTAAAGGAAGCCATGTTCTTTTGTTTCTAAATTTCTGATTTTCAGCATTCACAAGTCAACAGAACCCAGATATCAAGCACCTTAAAAAAAATGGTTTATTTTTTATCCATTTGCATCATTACTCAGTAACAGATTTCCTGTGCTGTGGATTGCAGTTTTCTTTATTGTATTTATATGTGACTGCAAGCTACAGATTGTAATAAACATGCAGCTTGCTGAAACTGTTATGTTTATTTGGATAATAAAGCCCCGTGAGATTCAATATTTTAATTACATATGCTTCTGTGTTTTGCTATAAAACATGTTAGGAAAAAAGGCTTAAAGAAACAAGCCTTCTAATGCCTTTGTGAAGTTTTGCTGAGTCTAATTTGTAATGCTTCCTGTATATAAATGAAGAAGAAATGAGATAAACAGAACTATACCAGTTTGTATTTTTATCAGGAAAATATCAATCAGGCAGTACAAGAAAATAATTGACACTACTGATTAATCTGTCCTCAGCACTCCTGTATGAGCGACTCACACAGACTCTTCACATATGAGAAAATTATCAAATGCCAGAAATCCCGTTTAAAATCCTCAGATATGTGTCTCCCTTCCTTGTGTAATGATGACATACGAGGAGAGCAGTAGCAAAATGGAAGGTCTGTAGCTCTGCAAGCATCCTCTGGTAAGCTGTTTTTTGTATTCAAAGTGTGTTGCTTGCAATGCAACTCAGTGGTTTTTGTGCTGAAAAATGTTCCTTTCTGTATCTATTTCTCTGTATTTTTAGATTAAGACTTTCCCATCAAGCCCTAGAATGATGTAAGGAAGTCTGGTTTGAAAGTTTCTTGAACCTGCTAACACACTAGAACGATTTCTCCCATAGATGACTTGGTATGTCTGCTTTCAGGACAGTGACTGAGCACTGGAACAGGTTGCCCAGGGGGGCTGTGGAGTCTCCTACGTTGGAGATGTTCAAGGCCCGCCTGGACAAGTTCCTGTGTGATGTACTCTAGGTTACCCTGCTCTTGCAGGGGGGTTGGACTAGATGATCTTTTGAGGTCCCTTCCAACCCTTGGGACTCTGTGTTTCTGTGATTCTGTAAAAGCTCAGTTCAATAAAGCTGTGCTGACAACCCTTTCAAACCACAGAGGGCAATAAAGTACATAGAAATTATCCTGCAATTACCTTGCAGGAATCAGTTATTTGTTAATGTGTTGGATTAAAAGTATCTGTATGCGGAAATAATTTGGAGTGATGGGGACAATTTGGTTGATCTTGTTTTAAGTCCAGGAATCTATAGCCAAGTTAAACTCCAGTTGCTCTTGGTGGAAGATTATATTGGGTTTGTGTGGTAAAGTTTTGGGGGGGTACATTTTATGGTGTTTTCATCTGTATCTCTGCATCTGGAATAAGGTGGGTTTATAGATTAGATTTCAGTTTTTCAGACATGCCAACCCACTGTTCAGCTTTTCATTCAAAACTGACATCTTCCTTCTCTGGGGTTTCCTTGGAAACTGAAGATGAAAAATTTTGCTAGGGCTTCAGTTTCAACAGCTGCCCCCCTCATGCACAGTATCTACTGAGTACTGGCAACTTGAATTAGTAGAAGAACACAGACTTTCTATAGGAAGGACTGAGCTGTTTATCGGTCTGTAAGCTGGATAAATGAAATGATCGTTATTCCAAGTTGCTCCCTTTTCCTCTCAAATATTTAAGACTGAATGAGCTGCTGACCTGAAGTGGCATGCACTCTGGGAACGTTTAGCAGAGACTCATACTTTGAGGTGCTGAGCTTTCTCTAACCCACAAAAAGTCAGAGGGGACGGAAACCTCACAGCAACCCTGAGGACTGATAATCTGTAATCAGCCCCACACTCTGGAGAGTGGAGTTTGGGTTCATCTTCAGATATTTTTCCTTCTCATTTTTAATAGGAGAATTTGGTCCTGGCCACTGGAAACAGACTCAGCCACTGTACATACACACAGCATGTCTTTGTAGCTCTCAAAGTGTAGGTCTTCAGTTCCGTTTTTTTTTTCTCTTTCCTATATATGAATTTTCAAACTAGATGCTGGCTTAGAAGATAGTAACAAATGCTCCCATTACTCAGTGACTACTCAGAGGACCAGGTGGCAGAGCAGTGACAAAACTTTATTTTGCACTGGGAGAGGAAACCCAGGCCTTGCTCTGGATTCATGCTGATGTCCATTCACAACGAGACCACTCATTTCTGAGGACCTACTTGTTTATGCTGGGGAGTTAACTTAAACTAGAAGCTACATCACATCTTGTGTGTTGGTGGTGATGTGCATCATTTATCCACGATATCCCAATATGCTAACCCGCTTTTGCTGCACCCCCAGCCCTATCACAGTAGTGGGAGGGCTAGAGCCACTCTGGTGAGCACCTGGTGCCCAGGCAGGTTCAAACACACCAGCTATTTTCTTCAAATTCAAACTATTTCCAGATGTTGATATGCTGTTAACATTTACCCACATCTGGATATGGAACCCTCTCTTGGTACAATTTGAAGAATGTTCTTCAGATATTTCGCAAAGATAATTGTAGTTATATCCAAACTGTAATACTTTGCAAACAGAGCTTTACAGCTTTGAAACTCAGACATTTAGACAAGCCTTTTCCTATTGGACTTTTGCTACAAACATGCATATTTGGAATAACTTAAATATGAATTATTAATTTTACCTAAAAAAAGGAAAATACTGGATACACATTCAAGTGAACAAAATATACAATGTAAAGAAAATTCCACAATTTTTACTCACTTTCTTTGTTTTGTCCATTGCCTTCAGTATGGTTATGTTTAAGTCTTCCAAGACTGATAAAACATTTTCATACTCTCCTAAGTGCTGGGAAAAGTATTCTAAAGGAAGAAAAACCCATGTCAGCTATTAAGGACCTGAGAAATGTTTCATGAAATACCAATTTTATCATGTCTGAATTCAGTTATGGTGTTATTAACTATCTAAGCATATAAAATGAACAAGAGTTACAATGAAAATGATTTTTTTTCCTTCAAAATCATTCCCAGAGTACTTAATATCATAAGCAGTGTTTAAAAACATTTTCCTTCAATAAATGAGTTGCCAAATTGACAAAAATGAAAAATGTCAGTTTAAGAGCTGAAACAGACTGACAAAATATCTGCATTTTCTTTCTAAACTGCATTTCCAGTCTAATAGTTTACTTTACAGTTACTAGCATGTACTAAATCTGATTATTTCCATATAAAAATGAGTAATTCTCGTAAAGCCCTTAGAGGACATACGATCAAGGGGGGTCTGCTGTGAGTTGGGGTCAAGTCGGAAATTAAGAGACCATCCATGGGCTGGCCAGAAAGGCTTCTAGTCCCAGGTACTGTGATGATATTTTCAACAATTATGATGTATGCAAAATGCTTTTAACAAACATCATGGAAATAGCATAAGCTGTGGGATATCCTTGCATAGGTGTTCAAAGCAAAGGACATTTTAACAGAAAGAGCTTATGTAAAATCAGGTGTATAACTCAGAGGCATTACAGTTAGAGGAAGGGGCAAACATGGGAAATCATGACCCAAGTTCCCATTTGGCCAATGTGATGAAACACAATACAGAGAGGCACAGAGGGGAAAAAGCATGAAAAAAACATAACATTAAAGCTAGAGACTGTGTTAGACAAGGCACCTGGACATCAAATCACCTGGAAGAGCATAAAAAACAACATCTAAATAGCAGACAGGAAGAACAAGATAAGATGGGATCTTTCTGAAATAACATATAGAAATACTTGGAGGCTTTTTAGGGGTCAGCATGAACTTCTTGAGGGAGTCACAAAACATAAAGGTTTCAAGGACACTGAAACATAACCTGGTATCACTGAAAGATTGAATGAAATTGTTTAGAACAAAAATGTATTGTAAATTAGCATTCTGGAAATGAAGCTCCATTTCTGACAACTTGACTCAGAAAGAGCTGTATAATCACTAGGTTAAACACATGTTCAGTAAACTTAGAACCAGGTTCACAGATGAAAACTATGAAAGATTTAAAGGGCAGCTGAAGCAGCCCATATTTAACAAAACCAGAATGACCATAAGGCTGATAGCCCCAGCCCTCTGGCCCTGTAAGCCTCAAGGAGCACATCAAGAGCAGTAAAACTCTTGTGGAACAAGGCCCCCTGCCTTCCTTGGTCAGGTTTATATAATTTTGGCCAGATGTTCAACCAGAAGTCATCACAGCCCAAGTCACTTCACCTGAGTCACTTGCCATGTATTTACAAGCTACAGGCTGAGTAGGTTCTTGGTCATGGGTTGAGTCACTGTGAGTGAGTAAGTGAGCTGGCATTGAACTTGACAGTATTTTCAGCTTTTATAAGTCTTTAACATCACTGGCCAATGGAATAGTTATCAGGCTGTCATCTTTCCCTCAGAAACAGACTGGTTTTAACAAGCATAACTGGATTATTTTATGATGTTTTATGGAAGGACTTGCAGAAATTCTCTGTGGATTGTTTTCTGCTGCAAACAGCACTCCTAAATCAGGTGCTGTAAGATCAGCTAGAGAGCAAACAGGGTTTGGGGGAAATTACAGCTCAGAATGGGGTACAGAAATGGGTAACTGGGCCTTGCAAGAGGGTTTTTCTCCTTGTGGTGAAGGATGATAGAACTTGACAAACTGCTGTCATCACTGGCTCAAGTTGGAAGGACACAAGGAATTTTCTTCCAGTGGGTTACTAATATGACAATCTCTTTCAAAATTGGCAAAGCATACCTCTGAAAGTGATAAACCGACTAGAAAAAATATCTCACATGAAAGGGAAATAAAAGTTATCTATCTATCAGAACAGATCTTGAAGCTCAGAGAATATGGTATTGATTAGGAAAAACATCTTCAAGGTAACTTCTGCAAGTAATGGATGACAGTGTAAAAAGGTTGTAAGTCAACTTCATTTTCCCAGGAGTTCTTTCAATTGAAACTATTTTCTGTTTGAGCGACAAAGATTAAACAGGGAAAAAAATCGTATCACATGATATGTTCACTTGCGCAGGGCTGCCAAAGGCATAGGTTATTTTAGAACATGGAGATTATGTATTCTTGCCCCAAAGGGAACTTACCGCAGAGCTCTTCTGTGTCAAGGTTGCTGGAAAGATAAGATTATAGAAGGTTAGTAAGCTTAGTAATTTATTTTTGTTGGATTGGTAAACAGTAGGACTTAAAGATTAGCCTCACTCAAGGATCAGCCTCCCTACCTGGGCTGTAGCAGGAGACGTGAGTGCCTGGCTCTTGCTGGACTTGCTCTTTTGCCTTGGGGAGACTTGTTCTAAGCTGAAGGCAATAGCTGTGGTGCAGCCTTTCTGAAGGTTGGCTGCAGGTACAGTCTCCCTTCCCAGTCACAGACTTGTTTGTGTTGGAAAGGACCTTAAGATCATCCAGTTCCAACCCCTGCCATGGGCAGGGATACCTTCCACTAGAGCAGGGTGCATGTTCCCGCTGGCACCTTCCCACTAACCAGCAACCCCCTTTGGGGTTCCTCCCCCAGGCTTTGTGAACCATGATGCAGAGTCATTGCTCCTCAGGCTTTACACACTTGGTACCAGTGCTGGCAGAAATCCATCTAAACACCAGAAATTGGGGAATTTTTCTCACCATCTTTCTGCCCATACTCCTTTTCTGTTGTTGTGCTGGACAGCATGGCTCATGGAGCTTAATTCTCTATGCTAAATGAGGGAAAACTTGGTAACTTTCTCCTGTTTACAATCTGCACTCTGCAATAGGGTTCCATTGGAGAGACAGTACAGTAGGAGGATAAAACCAGACACAGCCCATCAGCATACATAGTTCCTAAGAATTTCTGGACATAGAAAACCATTTCATCAGTAACTACAACAAAATTAGTGATGTGAAAAGCATAGCTGTATTGCCATATTCTCATGCCAACAATATTAAAATACATAAATACATTCAAGTATCTTATACAATTCAAAGCTGTTAATTTGAAATAGACTTCACCTTGATCAACTCTAACTCTTCAGCAATATTTTCTCTTTGAGGCCTTAATAGTTGAAAGAAAAAAATGTTTGACCTACAGCTCAGTTCTGAAGTTAGCACATTGACTCTCTTCCAAGGAGGAGAAGAAACTGATTATTAAAGAAACTTAAAAGCATGAATGTCCTTCTTGAATCTTGCTGAGGGGTGAATACTGAATGGCTTATTGCACTTAGGATTTTTTCACTTATCTTTTTAATGGGATTTTTTTATTGACCTTTTAATAAAATGATGACACAGTATTATCTTAAAGTCAGTTTCAACAATGTTAACTCCCATACATCTGACTTTTATTTCATGAGGGAGAGAAACAGAGAGAAATTACATGATCCTGGTTGTTACAAGCTTGCATACTCAGGGCTATAAAGACTTCTGAACACTTTTAACTGATTACGTAAATGAGAATTTCCTACAACTTTTATTAATTGAAAGTGACCTTATCTGCATTTGAACAGGCGAAGCTGAATGGCTGCAAATGAGTCTTGCAGGCTTATTTTCCAGTGGCCCTGCTGGCAGGTATAATTCACGGTCTGTAAGAACTGGTGCTGAAGCTGAAAAACTTAACTCTTGGGTCCACAAAGTATGTGATGGGGAAAAGTGTCTGCGACTCCTCAATGCTGTTCACCAAAGATCACTGCTGCATCCATTATCAAATGTGTCTCTTCAACCACTTCTACAGTTCAGCAGTCATTTTTGGAACAGTCCAGACATTCACTTTTTGAATGCAAATTGAAACCCTGAAAGCTGGAAATTGCCCTGAGTGAAAGGCAGTGACAGAGTAACATTAAATTGACAGAATTCGCTGTTAAAATGCCTACTCTTTCTCATTGTCCCTGTATTTTCTGCCCCTTCACATCATCTGCCCTAGTGCATTCTCTCTTAATGGGTAGCTTGATAACTGTGTTTTAAATAGCCTTTCACACTGCTTAGCAAGTTGAATTCATGTTCTCTTTTCAAATTTCATACTGAAATCCATTCTGGTCCTTGTTTTCTGCAGTATCCTCAGCAGTGTGGTAGTTGATATAGTAAGGGAGTGGCTCAGAGACTTTCGATGTTGTGGTCATGAGAACATTGCTGTTATTCCTAGTGACATGAGCAACACAGCTGCAAATGGACTACAAGTGAAAATGGTAAAGTGTTTAGCTGCTGAATTTATTTCAGTTAGAGGCATCTGAATAGTGAGAAAATTATTGTTCAATGTGATTTATGCAGCAGCTTTCAAGAAGCCTGTGACAGAACATAGAAATGACATAAGAAACATGGGATTTTAGTCTAACATACTGAAATATTGTTCTCTATTACAAATACCCTCTGAGGCTCCATTGTTCCTGACATTCTGTTTGAAAGGGATGCTCATCTAGGCAGGGAAACTATAATTTCTTGTCACTGATTATTTCATTTGCTCAGAAATAATAACATGCTGCTTCAAACAGAGTCATGAACAACCATAGGAGTTCTTTTTCTGTATACAAACAATTTTGAGCTCCCTGCAGTATGCTACAGAAATAATTGAGGAAGTTTGAAATATATTTAATAGTACAGCAGTAAGGTGCACACCAGAGGGCTGTTCCTGCATCTCAGTACTCAGGTTTATAGTTGGCACCTGTTAATCATTTTCAATGGGTAATGTATGCCAAGGATGCTTCTGCTTAGACCTATAATCTGGTAATGCTGAACATGTTATTTGCAGTATTTGCTGGATGACTCACATCCAGATGCCAGCACTCCACTCATAATAAGCACCTGAGGCAGAGGGTACAGCCAAATGCGTTCACGTCATGTCAACATGAGAATTTTTCAAACTTGTGCTCTCAGTTTGCTTCCTGAGTACTAAATGCAGCCATTTTGCATGTCTGACTTTGTGTCAAAAAAATGTTTTCTACCTAACATGAGCTACTTTTAGAGGACTGTTGTAAATATTCCACAGAGTAGTCCTGATCATTGCAATGTTGATCATACCTGTTGCTCAGTGACAGAAGCTTTAAGCAAATTCACTTCAATGAACCATGGCAGAAGTGCCTATTTGTGATGCCTCTGGAAAGAAGCTCAAAATGTAGTAGTGTAAAGCAGCTGTGATCATGCTCTTGTTCTGCCCACCACAGTCAGGTGTGACCTGGGGCCAGCATGGGGGGAGGGAGGTTAAAGCTACTCTACCCATCCACTGGTGTGAATTCACCAGTCCACAGCCCCATCCACTGACCTGACACATACCATTCTCTGGAAGAAAAGAAACGTCTAGGCAGAGGTATCAGCAGAAGATCTGTATATTTTCTCTGGACCACAAGAAGAGGCAGTGGCATCTCTTCAATACAGGAATTATATATAAATCATGGACTCTAGTGTCTAAAGAAGCTATTTTATTGAAGAATCCAATATATGAAAAGACTTTCTGAACTAACTTAATTTAGGAAATTCATTGCCATGGGTATCATAGCAGGAGAACGATAGCACTTTCTTCAGATCTCTCTTCATTCTCAGATACAAGAGAGACTTATTTCAGAGGCTTAAACCAACCCTTTTTGGGTCCCATTTGCACATCTCTTTGCTAAATTTGGTTTCAGGGGACGAACATTCAAGGCTGGTATATCCTATTGTTACGTAGAAGCATATAATTTGTGACTGAAAGGAATTCAGTGTTACTTAGACTGTGCAACTGAATAGACATGCATGGACAATCTCAGCCAAAAAGATGTAAGCTCTTTGCAACAAGAAAGCCTGCATAACATCCCATGTCAAGTCAGCAAACATTGAAACATGTGCCCCAACACTAGAAAAAGGGAGAGGAGAAAGAAGAGGTAAAAGTGGGACAGAAACTCCCAGGACTAGTCCTTGGGAAACCAGACTTGCTGCTGCCCCGAGGATACCTCTGCTCTTCAACCCCAGGGCTAGCTGGGCTGTGCAGCTTCTGCGCTTCTATAGGCAGCAACCGCTAGGCTGTGACACTCTTTGTGTGTGGCAGGACTATAGAAAAAGAATAAAGGTTTTTTTTTTTTCCTGACTAACAATTCATCTGGAAAAGAAGCCAAAACTAATCCTCTGATAGGCAGTGATTCACAGGGATGTGATGACTACATAGCTGGCTAGCCACCTTAATCATCCAAAATGTAACAGTCTCTGTTGCTAAAAGTATCTTAATGATCCTATTAAAGGTTACAGTGCCTGATAAATCTGTAGATAGCTGTACAAGGGCTGCAGAGCTATGATTTTTGAGAAGATGTGAGGCAATACCATGGTGGGTTTTTTTTTTTTGCCACAAGGAGCAAATTTCAGAGTTTTCACCCCGTAGAAGCTGCTGTTTCAATTCTAGTTCTGTCCCCAAATCTTTTTTTAACTGTGTTTATATATTGTTATACAAAATTATTTATTGATATACAAAATGCACATGTTGATAGACATAACAAACCTGTTGTGGTTCTTTAGGAAACCACAGAGTATGGAAGGGACTAGGGCCCTCAGACTACGCCTACCATTATGCAATGAGCTCACTGCTTGGAAGCCAGTGTTATCTTCTGAAGAACTGAACTGATTCTAGGTCAACTACATTTAGGTCAATGCAACTGAAACTCTTCATTACAGTTTGATCTTCCCACTGTAAGTGATTCTCATTTTTTCTGCAGAAAGCTGAATTTCCCATTAAAAATAACCATTCACATGGAAAATGTCCAAGCAACTCTATTTGTAACTCGTCTTTCTGACCAGAGGATCTGTTAGCATCAGTACTTGTGTAAATCATTCTCAGTGAACTTGTTTTGTTCAGTCATGAATTATCAAACTATATAATCAGCTCACAGTCTGACCAGTCTCTTGTTTTATTCTCTGTTCTTCATTTCCAACTGATTTATATAGCTATTGTTTTGAAAAGTGATAGTTAAAACTAATAGCTGCATTGCATCTCTTAAACAGTAGCAAAACACGCCTTTCTGATGTCAGTACTGCACCATACGCTTGAAATTCTTATTCAGTCTAAAAAAATCTGGTTTAAAAAAACACTCAAACCCCACTGTATTATTTTAGTAATGCAATTTTTTTGCATTCAATAATTCCTTTTTAGAAAAACATTTTCACTCACCTGCAGTTCATCTAATTAAAAAGCCTGTCTATAGCTCATGCTGTTTTTAATAAATCTTTTTTTAATTCACTGTACTTATAAGTTTATTATTTTTTTCTGTGTACTTGTATTGAACAATGATACATCAGCAATAGCATGAGACTAAAATATGCCTTCCACCTGAAACAAAAGAAACCCATCCCAGGCACAGATAATTACTATCCTAGACTACTGTTAAGCTACTGAGGATTTGTCATTATTATCTTTACAACCAGAGTCTTGAAGGAAGCACTGTGGTGTCATGTAACATGCATTCCATTTTAGTTTCAGTGCTCAGTGCTAATGCAGGCTAATGCTGGATGGGTTCCCACAATTGTTAAGGATAATGCTAATCAACCTGTTGCTCTCAGACATCAAATTGGCATCCTTTGGAGTTGGCTATTCAGGCAGATGATCTCAGCATTCCTCTTTTGGCCTAAAGGAGGAATTAGGACTCAGCTAATGAAGATCTAGGCAGGTAGAAGGAAGGCAGAATCACTTTGGGGGCTGAGTCCTAAATGCAGATAGCCGTAAGTGCGCTTTGTGTCCAACCTCCCCTTGCCAGGCAAGGAGCCCCAGTGTATTCAAAGAAGTTGGGAGGTTTTTCTGTAGACCAGCTGTCAAGAGCCTGAGTAGTTGGATAAAACATAGGCATCTAGTGTTGTGTCAGATGCTCTAGTATTTCTCCCACAACCTATGTCTCAACTGCTTTGCCTGTGTCATCCTGTCCACCTTGGGCTGATGTCTCAGGTGGGAACATCTTAAATGCTTATACCTGGGCACTAGTGCTGAAACCTATGTGAGCAAAATGACTTCTTAGGTGGCCAGTGACTTCACTGCTATGAGGAAGCCTTAGATACCCTGCTGACACATACGCATGCAAACATAGATGTGTCTCCATAGTGCCAAGTCCCACCCCTACATGTGCAGTATGTGCAGTATGACAGACTCTCTCCCAGATGCCCACCATAAGCTCAGCACTACAAGTGGCTGAGCTCTCAGGTCCTCACCAAATTCACTTCTGGCTTGCACATAAACTTGTGCCACACACAAAGGTTTAATGGGACCTTACCTTTGGGAGGTTGCCTGTGCCTCAGGTCTGCCTTAATAGTTCTAGCATCCCTCTTACCTTCTAACTAAGGTCCTGGCTGAGAACTTGTTTTACCAATGAGAAAAGTGAGAAAACCAGGCCTAATTCCCCACTGACTCATCCAAGTCAGTAATCAGTGAAGCTTTTATCACTGTATCTCTCCAGCAGTGCTGCAGACTGAATCCCCTTGAGATTGTCTGCATGTCTTTTAGTTTGTAATTTTGCCATATCTTCTCATTATCTTCTGACAACTTTTCCTAAGGATGCCATTATTCAAAAACAATTTCCATGAAAGTTATGAGTTGGGGAAGGAAGGGAAGAAGGATAAGGGTAAAAGGGAGGCTTACATTTGTGCAATGATTGCTAAAACCCATTCACCAAACCATTAACTGTGCCAAGGATTCTTGCTCTGCTGAAACATGGGCTCATCAGAGCTGATATTAAAATTAAACTGGGGCAGATTTACCAAGGAAATGAGCGATAAAAGTATTCACCCCATAAGGCCACAAATTTCAGACTTTTCCCAAATACTTCTCTCCATGTATAAAAAGATCTGTGCTGCTGATAATTTCTCTCTATTTCAGGCAATAACAAATGTAAACTAAATAGCTGTATTTCTATAGAACTTCATCTTCTGAAGCTGAACTGTGATGAGATCCTGTCTTGCATGCAGATTGTTTAACATTCAGTAAAGGCATGTCCATGTAATGCAACCTACTAATTGTTTAGAGCACACTAACCCCCAAGTTAGGGGTTTCTGCACTGGGATAATCAGAAGTTTAAATAGCTCCTTCAGCAATATCACAGTCCTCAGACAGCTGCACTGAACATACGTACACACTGGATTGTGAAACCAGATGAAAGTTTATAGAAATGTTTAAGATACAAAGTAGCCAGTAGGAATGATGCACACATTATTAAAACATTTAAAATATAAATTTACAATAAAAATACAATTTTTTGCACCTGATTAGATGCAAACATGGGAAGCAAAAGATCTTCAGATTTGGATTTTGTGTATACATTAGGGATTTAGTGATTCAAAAGGGCTGAGAAGTGAAAAAGCAATGGAAATAACACTAAAAAAAATCTTCTATATTTTTCAAATGGAAAGTCAGCAAACCCAATTACATTCCTATTAATCTTCCTATTTAATCTGCAAAATACTCTTGTGCTCCAACCTGCTGTTAAAAATAGCGCTTAGGAGAATATGTTAAGAAACACGATGCTTAAGGTTGCAAGACAGCTTTATTCTACCTTACACTTCTCGGATATTGCCTTTGTAAAAGTCTGCAATTTCTGAAAACATGTTTCTTGTAGGTTAACATCATTAGCTCACTTTTATCTTCAAGTGGCTTTGAGCATCAGTCCCTGATAGCCTTTGGCTTGAGCTGTGTGTATTGATTTATACTCGTGCCATTATAGTACTCTTTGCTACACAACCAAAATCAAGTGTTTCATGTTCACTTTGACAGAGGAGTTAATAACTGGGATGCTCCAAGACAGCAGAGTACATGTAGGTCTTCAGCCTCAAAATTACTTCAGACATGAACCTATAGACCATTGTCTTCCATGAGGCTGTGTTTATCACCTTCTCTCTCAGCCCCAGGAAAGACTTCTGGTGCTTTTACAGCACCTGCATTTGCCTCCTCATGTCAAATGTATGTCAAATCAGGAGGCAAAGATGAGCAATTCCTCTTGCTCACAGCTGTGCCCCTCATGTTGATCTAAGTCATATTGTGGGGGCTTGACTCCTGCTCAACACACTGTCAGAATCTATCTTGGCCTTCTGATACCCTCAACAGATCTTAAGATCTTGCCCAGATGCTTTTATTGTGGCTATTTCTGGGCTGTCCTGCAAAACCTTTAAACCATATGAATAAGGGGAGAAGGATCATTAGTACAACTCTAGGTTGAAGCTCAAGTCTTTAATAGTGCTCTTGATTTCTTGCCTGTACTTTTTAAAGGTCTTTAAATACAAGACACTGCTTTGCAGTAGATCCAAGTGCTAAGTGCATGCTAGAAAACGAGAACCTGGAGACCTGGCTGCTAACACCTCACACCTAATTACTGCTGCTTCAACGCAAAGCCTTTTTTACACTGACAGAGTGAGGGCATCTGAGTAGGGCCCTCCATAACAGCTTCTTTATACTATTTAATGGCATGTGATTGAATAAGGATTGCCCAAGGGTTTCATGAGATCCTGGAAAGCACATATAGAAGTGACTTTCAGTGGAAAGTCAATGCCTAATTGGCTTTCAGCTTCAATTTGAAGTAATGACAATACTGGAAACTCCACTGAAAGAAGAATAGTTTAAAGCTACGCCTCTAAAGCAGTTACCTTATACTACTTAGATGTCAGGAATGCTAGTTGCACGGCCTAATGAAAGTGTTCTACTGCCTCTTTATGTAGCTTTTGAAGCACAGTATCTCTGAATAATCAGAAGTTGCTTGTTTTAGTGAAAAATATTAAAATTTAATGTATTAATTAATCTCAATATTATCTCCCTGTCTTCATTAAAAAACAGGAGACTGGCATTCACTGGGTCACCAAAATGGCCCTTGGTCCAGTGTCCTCTTGTTTCTTTGTGGTCACTGGAGGCCTTTAAAAAAACAACAACTTATATATTAAGGCCTTGTGAACAGGTATGAGCTGGTCTGTCCATGAGGGAAATTTCTGTGTAACTGTGTTTAGTTGCCCTACAAACTAATAATTATATTGGTTTATGGCTCAGTAGATGGAAGACCTCACCTCAAAAGTAATTGTTTACAGTTTCACCTTTTTGTTTGCTGGTTCTTACAAATGTAACTTTTATATTAAAGGACCTTCAAGGAATGTAAAACATTGTAACAGTACTAAAATATCGGTAAAAATAAAACCCTTTCTTTTTGCATGGACACAGTACTTCACCTAATTTGGTTGTCTGCATAGTGATAGCATCATTATTATGAATATCATACCCTGTATATATTAACTCATACATTTATTTCTGGCAGTATTACAAGAAAAAATGAATAGACATTAAAAAAAATCAGGCAATCCATTTATATGGCATGTCTTTACTGGTACTAATTTAATATTTAGATTTCCTGCAAAGTAATGTAGAATTTATGAATTAGAAAAAAAAAAATAGCCACAAAGTAGTCTACATGTAAGTACATTCATAAATTGCAAAATATATGTCCAAATGCTGTACTGAGGAAAGATCCTTAGGTAATGCAAATTTTCAGTAAAAGCAATGATCTGCCCCAAATGAATAACCTGTACTTCAGGATCCAGACAAATTGGAAATACAAATTCATCCTGACATAATAACTCCTGTTCAACCTGGAATCTTCAAGTGGCGGTGACTAACTCCTACTCATCTCTTTTCCTGGTGATTATGGTCACTGTACCAAACAGTAAGGTGCAGAGATCACAGTCAATTAGGCAGACAAAACCTCAGTTACTGGGAAGTTAAAACCCCCTATTATTTGCCCTGCTGTCACACTAAAAATGGTAATTGCTCATTTTAGCAGTCTTCCATAGCCTCCATAGTTTCCAAAGGCTTTGTAACAGGTATGTTACCTTAGATGGCTTAGTCTTTTTCAAAGTTGATAATCTTCTAAGTCTCTCTTCACAAGATTGACATTAGGACCCCTGTAACAGGGAGTTCAAAAAGTGTTAAGCTGATGTAAGTTTTGTATGCTTTGATATTTTTTTGAAAGATTGCTGCAGCAGAGCTGAGAACTCATACTGATTGAGCTTGTGGCCCATCAATATCTCAAGGCAACCTGTCCCTTTTATCTTCAGGCTTTGAAGAACAAAGACTCACGCACAGAGCAGATAGTGAGGTTTTGAATGCTGGCAGTGCTACAAGACTTAGCGCAGGTGTGGAAACAACCTGTCTGCTCTTGTGACAAGCTGAGTATGAAATCTTGAGATACTCCAAGAAAGGATCTAGTGGATCATGACATGGTTCCTTAGCTCTCTGTCCTAAGCATTTACATGTAGCATAAATCATTGTGTAATCTCAATGCTTACAAAATATTTTCAGGCATAGGGAACTACAGTCTGCATTTTGTAAATAGTGAAGCAGAGAGAAAATAAATCATTTGCCCAGAATTTGACAGAATCTGTATTTAAACTGGGTAAGAGAAACAAAATAGCCTGTGCAAATAGAATCACAAATGAGTAGAATTTCTCACCTTCCCCTACCAAAACCCACCCACAAACTACTTGAGATTTATAGGCACAAACCATGATTTTCAATTTCATTCCCTTGGGTAATTTGCAAGTAAAAACCATCACAAAATAAGTGGTTTGGGGATTGTTTGATATGGACATGATTCTCCTGATGTTTATGTTACAAAACTTCCCAAGGTTCAATGAACATTTTGCTATTTTCTTAACCAGATGGTTAATTTGAGACATTTTACATAACCTGCCCTTTTCAGCAAATGCCAGTGAGTAAAGTTTTTTCTGTCCTCATTATATCTGCTTCATGTGATTTTTGCTGGAAAAGCTATATTAACAAGAAATTTATATTGTACTGTTCAGATGTCTCTCTTTGCTATATCCATCTGATATTTGACATGCTCCATCTTGCCGCCTGCCTGATGACAGGGGTTCTCAAAAGCTTTAAAAGTACTAAGGGAAAAGCCTTCAAAAGACTATTTACCTCTGTTAAAGAGCAAAATCAAGCACTGCAGAATACTTTTCAGCCGCAAAGTCAGGCACTAACCCTTTTACCAGTTTAAAGACTTAATAAAAAAAACCCAACCCAAACTCAAAAAGCTTATTATAAGTTGTTATTACCTGTTCTACTCTATAACCGATATTAATCAGTCAATACAAAGCACCCTTTCTTCTGGCTGGAAAATGCAATTTTATAAGGGCTTTTTTTATCCTTCCACTTGTTCATTTCCCTGAAATCCATCCTTCATGATACTTATTCTCTGTGACTTTTTGTGCCCTGCTTTTTTGCCAGGCTTTTCCTGGCAAATGACCTCTATCTCAAAATGGCTGTTGTGACAGTTTCATTACCTGTTCTCAGCTTATAACTGTATGTAATTACATACATATTACTGAAAAAGTCCTTGATCGGAGTAAGCATTCCTTAGCAACAACTAAAAACATTGATGTGTTACCAGGATTGTTCTCAGACTAAAGCTGAAAGCACAGCACTGCACCAGCTACTAAGAAGGAGAAAAAATAACTGTTACAACTGAACCCAGGACACTGTAGCATTCAATGAAGTCACACCTATTCTTCAGGTATGCCTATCTCTCAGATAAAAAACCCTTTAATGTTATTCTTACTTTTCCACATATTGTTCAGATCCAGATTTCTCTGCTAAAGAGAAAAAGTTTAGAAATAAAAATATCTTACAAATGAAAAAAAAAGCTTTACAAATCAAATGAAAAGGAAAAAATAAATGTAGAACATCTATTTTTTTTTTTTAATTTGAAATGTTACATAGTCATTGAGGATAGCTGCCCTTACCAGGATGCTTCCTGACAAACGCAGACAAATGGAATCATGGTAAAATAAAACCACTTTCATGCAGATATGTGGTACACATGAGGAAGACCAAAGCTGTATGAAACAGCTCTGAAATGAGTGTTTGGGTTAAAAACTTGCATGGAGGTCCTTAACCTGCTAAGCAAATTCCCACAGTGTTCTAATAAGCACTATTCATTTTGCTAGGATTAGACATACTGCATGCTTTATATTACTGAAGATCATATTTGTTTTTGCCACTGATTTTTGCCAATGTATTTGCCACTGATTTTAAGAAACCTGAGGAAATAAAATGTTACATTTATTTATTCTGTACATGGTATCTATTTATTTTGCAATCTTCTGCTTTGAATTTATAGCACATAAGCACTTTTGATAATTATAAAACTATGGGAAGCAAGGGAAATAACAACAGCCTTCTATTCTTATCATGAGGGACATCTCATTTACATTGCTGCTTCTCTTGTGTTGTCTGTTTATCTGTGAAACTGCTGTCTTTGTTGCCTTCTACCCCGTGTTTTCAGGACCTAAATCACATTACTGGAACATGCAGGTATTTCTACAAGTTTAGAAACACATCACTTGTAACAGTTTAGAGCCATATGCCACAGCCAGCTTCCCTCATGCAGCGTTTTCTCTCAGACGTTGTTTTCTGAAATCAGCCTGATGTCTCTTCCATTCTCAGGTACAGGAGAGTAGCACTGTAATATTAAGAAGGGGGCACTTACTCATTGTTGTGTGTATCAATGGTGTGAAAAAGTTCATGTAGTTCTTCTCCACTCAGAATTCCGTCAGCAAAGTAAGCTTGAATTCATCAAAGGAGAGTTTTTCCATCATCTGAAACAATGAAGAAATGGAAAGTGCCTTTGTTTTGTTTATAGTTTTGCTTGTTTCAACACAATGCAAGAGGAAACTATTAAAACCTCTAGCTCTTCAGACTAAATGTAGAAAATTTACGTATTTGATCAAGACACATGAAGAACATGATGCTAAGTGCTGTTGTGTCAGCTGTTGCACCAGAGTTTTCAATTTGCCTAGTATCTCTTCCTCTTCCTTCTTATCTTTCAAGCAAAGTTAGTTTGGTGTCGGTAAGTCTTTATTGACAAATGCATGAATATAGTCCTATCTTTGCCCAGATCCCATTCATTGTCTCCTCTCCCCATCCTGCCATACGCTTTCCTTACCCTGTTCCTGCCCATGTCTTCACATCTTCATGGAAAATCAGTGACTAATGTAGTGAGTTTTAAAAGCAAGACTGATAACCAGCAAACAAATGCAAAAAAAAAAAAAAAAAAGAAAGAAATGCACCTTTTGCCTTTATTTAGAAGAAATTTGAATGGTTAAAGGATAGATAAGTAATAATTTATTTAAATTGACCTGGGCCTCATTAAGCAGAAAGAAAATCCTAAAATCCTAAAATCCTAAATCCTTATAACTCTACTTGGGGTAGCACTAAATTTAAGTTCATGTCTCTTTCTCTTCCTTCAGTAATGTACTGAAACCCTCTTAGGGCACTAAACAACTGTAAAGGGTAAGTTTAAGCTGTTTAAGTACTAGACTAATCTACAGCATATTGTGGCCTAATTTTATAGTGGTGAAGAATCTATTATAAAGGCAGTAACTGAGTCCTATAACTACATGCTCTACTACAGCATGCAGATTTGAAGAGCAGAGCACAGGGGTTTCATCACTCTTTTACTTGCTATTATTTCATCATTTCTTTGACTTGAATATATGGCTTCACATACATAATCTTGCAAGGGGTTTGAAAATTGTACGAATTAACTGTCTGCTTCACCAAAACATTTGGAAATGTTCAATATGAAAAGACAGATTGTAGCTGAAGATAATCATCATTATGATCAAAATAAAATGTCAAGATGTAAATGAGCTAAAACCAAGCATGCCACAATACTGCTGTGCCTACCTAATTGAGAATCTAATACATTTGCTGTTTGGCACTGGCTACGGAGAAGGAATATAAACACTGAGCTTGTTGAAATGAGATTCTTTTCATAGCTCTGCTTCCTTTGATTCATACAGATACAATTGATTGTTAAATCAAATTGCCTCTGCAGCTTTAGCCTTTGCTGGGAATTAGTGATTTGCATGGAAGTTACACACATACTGAAGAAACTAGTGATTTTTTGGTAACTTTCCTGAGATGAACATATTATGACTTTATACATAGAACAGTCTGGGTATGACACAAACCCTAAAACATCTGTCTATCTCTCTTCTTCAGGATCATTTGCTTTGCATCAATCCAGAAAACTAAAGATCTGCCAACGGACAGGCTGGACACTTTAGCTATTTCCTTTAAATTTTACCATCCAAGAGCAGACACTGACTTTTTCTTCATTGCTATTTATTCTCAATACATTTTGAATGTTATCAACACTGACTGATGCATCACTGAGCCTGTGGCTGTCAAACCCCAAGGAGGTTTGAGCCTATTTGATGACTTGAAAAGGGAAATATAACCCCCATTTTCAAGAAGGGGAAAATGGATAACTTGGGGAACTACAGACCAGTCAGTCTCATCTCTATGCCTGGCAAAATCTGGGAGCAGATTCTTTTGGAAGGCATGCTAGGGCACATGAAAAAGAGAAAGGTGCTTGGTGACAGCCAGCATGGCTTAACTAGGGGAAATCCTGTCTGACTTATTTGGTGGCCTTCTATGATGGGGCTACAAAAGTGATGGACAGGGGTGGAGCAGTTGACGTCATCTACCTGGACTTGTGCAAAGCGTTTGACACTGTCCCACATGACATCCTTGTCTCTAAATTGGAGTGTCATCAATTTGATAAGTGGACCACTCGGTGGATAAAGAACTGGCTGGATGGGCGCACTCAAAGAGTTGTGGTCAATGGTTCAATGTCTGGCTGGAAACCAGTAACAAGTGGTGTCCCTCAGGGATCAGTGTTGGGACCAGTGTTGTTCAACACCTTTGTCCAGTGACGTGGACAGTGGAATTGAGTGCGCCCTCAGCAAGTTTGCCAATGACACCAAGATGTGTGGTTCGGTTGATACACTGGAGGGAAGGAATACCATCCAGAGGGACCTTGACACGCTTGTGAGGTGGGGCTGATGCCAACCTCATGAAGTTTAACCATGCCAAGTGCAAGGTCCTACACCTGGGTCGGAGCAATCCCAGGCACAGCTACAGGTTGGGCAGAGAACAGATTCACAGCAAACCTGCAGGGAAGGACTTGGGGCTGCTGGTCCAATAAGAAATTGAACATGAGCAGGCTTCAGTGTGTGCTTGCAGCCCAGAAAGCCAACCATATCCTGGGCTGCATCAAAAGGAGCGTGACCAGCAGGTCAAGGGAGGTGATCCTGCCCCTCTACTCTGCTCTCGTGAGACCTCACCTGGAGCATTGTGTGCAGTTCTGGTGTCCTCAACATCAAAAGGACATGGAACTGTTGGAACAAGTCCAGAGGATGGCCACGAGGATGATCAAGGGACTGGAGCACCTCCCATATGAAGACAGGCTGAGAAAGTTGGGGCTGTTCAGCCTGGAGAAGAGAAGGCTGCATGGAGACCTCATAGCAGCCTTCCAGTATCTGAAGGGGGCCTACAGGGATGCTGGTGAGGGACTATTCATTAGGGACTGTAGTGATAGGACAAGGGGTAACGGGTTCAAACTTAAACAGCAGAGGTTTAGAGTGGATCTAAGAAAGAAATTCTTTACTGTTAGGGTGGTGGAGGTACTGGAATGGGTTGTCCAGGGAGGTTGTGAATGCTCCATCCCTGGCAGTGTTCAAGGCCAGGTTGGATGAAGCCTTGGGTGATACGGTTTAGTGTGAGGTGTCCCTGCCCATGGCAGGGGGGTTGGAACTAGATGATCTTAAGGTCCTTTCCAACCCTAACTATTCTATGATTCTATGGAGTTTTGTAAAATTAAATCTGATCAGTATTTCATTTTGACATGTAAACCTGAAACCCCTCCTTTCCAAAAAGGCCAATGTGCAACATCTCACCTTTATGAAATTACTTTTTTCCTCTTTGGGCTCTCTGCTGCTTTTGTCAATATTATACACCATGTATTTCTTAGAAATGTGATATTCCTTCCCTGTGTCTTGTGCTCCTTCTAAGAAAATCACACGACCTTTTCAGTTGTGTGAGGAGTGCAGATCTTTATACAGTGCAGAGCTGATCACCCATGAAATAAGAGCTATAGATTTGAGTGTATGAAGCTGACCCTCTTTGGGAAGCTGTGCACAGTGGTATTTCCAGACACAGGAAGGTAACAGAATGATTTATATACCTGAGCTGGCAAAGAAAGAAGCCACCACTGCAAAAGAAACAACATTGTACAGCTTCTTTCAAAAAGACAGGGACTGATAAAGGAACTTCTCAATTAAACCCTGCTGTCATAAATCACTGTAGTATTTTTAAGTAACAGCAATTCAGCAGGATTTCTTGGCTCTTTTGATCTCTTATTTTATATTGTCTTTGCAGAACTACTGTCTGCCTTTGTTGTGGAAAGCTAACCTGAAGCTCCACAGTTCCTAAATTCCTATCTCCTATACTACTCTTATTTATCAGCTTAATTCACTTTTTTGGATGGATGCTGTCAAGCAAAGCGTATAGTAAGGTTTTTGGTGCTAATTTTTTGGGGGGTGTTTTAATCTCACAGAGAGAAAAAGTACAGCAGCTCTGAGAGAGTCCTATTAAAAGTGTATGAGAAAGCTTAACAGGGCCATGTCACAGACAGTAACATAGTATGCATTACTGTAAGGCAATACTTGTTTTCCCATTACTCAGAAGGGTGACACTGAAATGTATCCTAGTCATTAACAAAAGCTTAAAATCTGTGTTGACAACACTGTAAACATGTTAGGCAAATCTTCTCATATCCAATAACCTTTCAGAGAAGGTACTTCCCAGCCTTAAAACAAACTTCCTCCCCATTAATGTGACACGAAGGCTGTGCAGTGCTGGATTAGCAAAGTGGAAGTCCCACGGGCAATTGGCGGTTGAGCAAACACAATTAAGCACATAAGAGCTGAAACAATTTCAAGTTCATGGACTTAAGTTAACAGAACTAAAGTGGCTGAACTTAGCCACTTTTCTCCAACCTATGTTGTAAAGCATCCACATATAGGTACGAATGCCAGTGACCAGTTGCCAGTGACAATCAGTGGCAGCTGATGTGGTCTCGTATGGTGCTGGTACAAGCATGTTTGTCACTGATTGTGTGAGCTGTTTTCCCCTAGTTTTTATAGCAATGTGTAAGTAATAAGCTGTGGGGGTAAACCCTGTGAGGCCTGCGAGTCTTCCTGACCATGAAGGTGCTGTGGATCCACCACAGCTGGGACAGAGCATGAGCTCAAATTCCACGGCAGGGACATGAAGCCCTAGGGGCCATTTATCTCCTTGCCATCCCAGCCCTCATCTTGGGATTCAGCTTGTACCACCACGGCCTTTGCAAGCCACTGGCAAGCTGACTGAGGGGAATAACAAAAACACTCCCCCAAAAAACTCTCACAGTGACGGATTTTGTGGCTCCTGAACTCTCTGAGGGAGCCTGCCATGGTCTCGTGGGAAGTGCCAGTTGCTGCATGAGCTGGGGGTGGAATAGCAACTGGAGGCGGGCTGTGCGGGTGAGACTGCCCTCTCAGCAACAGTAAACAGCTATTCAACAGGCTCAGTTATGCCACCAAACCACACAGGAGCCCCTTACTGTCCAACAGTTCTTCCTTGAAAGTTATTCTGATTTTCATAATGGTGTCCATATGCCTTCAGATATCTGAGAGTACACTTTATTGAACCTGCACAATACCTGTTTTCTGAGGATTGATAGGAATTACTTGTCAGGGTTAAACCTGTTTGAGATGTGGGCTTAACACTGTTCAATGCTTTCAGGAAGAGACAATAGTCTGGGCCGGTGCTTCTGCAACAAGTCACATCCCGTTCTTCCCGTATTTTGGTATTACAGTACTAAAAAAACTGCTTTTTATTACAAGGAAACTTGTGTTTCCTTCTTGCCCTGCAAGAGCTAACTCTGGTTATCGGAGTGAAGTATAAATACTATTATGGTAACTCCAGAGCTACAGAAGCTCTTCATAGCCTCAAATGTACCAGATCTCATGGTCTGTGTTATGCAGAGGACAGGCTAGTGGCTTCATTTCTCTCAAAAACCAAAAATGCAACTTGTCCGAAGTTGTGCAGCAATTCTGAGGTGGAGAAAAGTGAGTTAAAGTCATGTTTCAGGACCATGACTATGTATACAGCAAAAAAAATCCAGCAGTTACACTTGTAGTCCTTACAGCAAGGACCTTTCCCTGCTGCATGGGAGCATCTGTGAAGCCTTACAGTACTATGCTGTATGTGGGCAAAACCTCTAATGAAGAATATAACAAAACCTCAACAGCTTTTGTGTTACATATTGAGCTCAAGGGTTTATCCTGCCTACTGACATGCCAAACAAACACATAACTGCCAAATGCAGGAAACAAGTCTGATTGCTTGGATATAGCCTGTGGTGTTCTTAAGAAGTCATGAGATGGAGATACTAACAAGTATTTCAAACCTTGTGAACAAAATGTCACTAAGACAACACCCACATGCACCCAAAGTGCAAATCAAAAACATACACTAAATCATGAAAGCACAAGATCTGCCCTTGAAGAATTCATAGGGAGGATCAGTGCACAACAGAATACATTGCATGAGGGATGTCTGGTTTTCATGTTAGGATGTTTAAAGCATGACTTAAAATGCTGAATTGATGATGGATGGTTTTTTTTTCCAAAGGGAGAGGGGAAGACACAGTCTTACCATTCTTGTCTGCTCTTCTTATATCTAAACAAAAAGAGAGAGAGAACAAGAATCACTCTTTTTTTTCAATGGGTTTAATAGCACAATACAATTTAGTGGGCAACTATAGTTTGATGTCTACTTTCTTAACCCCTCCTGTGCTCTGAAAACCAGGACCATAATCAGAACTGGCTTTTATTTTCTAGTCTGTGCATGGCTTATAAGGATGATGTTCAGGCACAAAACCTGATACTGTATGGCTACCATGATACTGAATTCAAGGTTGAGAAAAGTGGTTAAGGAAGCAGAGTAAGGATGAGAGCTGGGAGGATGTGCTGAGCATCTGAGATGGTGAGAAAGGCTTAGGGGTTTGTGGGTGAACGGAAAAAAAGGTATAAGTCAGGAGAGGAGCCCAGCATTAAGGGATCACAACTGAGTGTGGGAGGCAGCGAGAATCAATGTGTGGGAGCTGATAGGAAGATTTCCCTGATAGCAAGTAGAAATCAGATGCAGAAGCAAGGGGAGAAGGAAAACAGGGAGATTTATAAGCTGGGAAGGCAAAGGAGCATGAGGGTACCTGCTGGAGACCCTTCCCTGCAATACTTTTGCCATGAAAACTGTGCATGATCCCAGCTTACTGTCATGGTGTGCAAGCTGCCTTTTCTCCCCACTGTAAATGGCACCTGCTGGAAAAGCCATTTAATATACAGGCAGTCTGCAACTCCTTGTGCAAAGTCTGAGAGGAGGATCCCGAGGGGTGCAACCAGTGAGCAGAGGTTGCAAAGCCTTCCAAGCCAGCCCTGCCATGGGTGGCAGGACACAGCAAGCAACCCATCCAGGACTGTATGCAGGTGTACTGCCTTGTCTTATTGCTGGTGAAGCTGCCATGCCCGCCAGTCCCTGCTGCAGTCCCACTGCAGGTACCATGACATTAGTCCACACTCAGGAGAAGGGATCAGGCACAGGGAGTGGAAACCAACAGAGGGGGTCTCCTCCAGTTTCTTTGCTGTCCAGATGAGATAGATCTGCTGTGGCATGGGTCACCATGTGACACTTAGATATGTGCAGTTGCCATCTGCTGTCACCCCTGCTGTGCCTCTGGATGTAGACATCCATCACTATTTCAGCCTGAACTTCAATGGGGAGTTGTCTGGGCAACGCTCCAAGTTTACACAATGGAAGAAAGCAAATCTTCCAAATATAGTTTCTATTGTTGCTATGAATATCAGTAAAGAGTTTCAAAATGGGCACATATATTTTTGAGAGCTGACAGCAGTGGAAACACTCTCTGGTTTGATAAACTCCTAGTATTATTTAAAAAGCTTCTCCAGCACATGCCATAACTGCTCTGCTCCTAGAGGTGAAACCAAGTGAGAAACCCAAGGACTAAGGTGCCCAGCTCTGTTAGAGCATCTTCATGACTGTTCTATAAGGGAAAATTGTTGGGGAGCTAACAGAATTGTTACCCATATCCAGGACTTCACTAATGGTCTCTAAACTGAACTTTGCACTGGACCAAGTTTACAGCACATGAAGTATGAAATTAACTTACTAAGATGCAGCTCAATTTTCAGTATGAGGATTGGACTGTTTTGGGGGTTTTAAACTTCTACTCATAAACTGGAAATTTTATCCTAATGAGAACTAAAGACTAAATGCAGAGCAAATGAAAGACCAGTAAAAGCATTATTTGAATAAAATAAAACCTGTCTATAATCCTTAACAGGTAAAACACAGTTTCCACATTCCTGGAAATTTTAACTGGAATTTTGGGGGGGAACTGTTGCTGGTCTTTCTCCTCTCTCATTGGCAAGCTACCTCATTTCCTTCTGAGATCTGATAGCTTTCTTCTGCCCAGTTACACTCAAGCAAAAAGGGAACAGCAGGTGCCCCCGTGTAGATGTGAGCTCTGAAACCCTCTTCCTTCCTTCACAGGTGCCTGGGCTGAGCTTCCCACTGTGTCTGATGGGAAAGAACAAGGTGTGCTTTAGGCAGGCAGATAAATATACCCAGCATGAGCCTGAGCAATATTAACAGATGACCAGTGACTTGTGCCGTGAGTAGCAAGGGCCCATGTGGAGCCACACTGGTGATACAGCCACACCAAGTGACACAGCCTACACCCTGTGCAAGACTTCTATGTCACTGGGAGTGCCGGCTGTTCCTGCTTGGCTTATGGGTGGACAGGACTAGGACAGCTGCACCAGCAGACTTTCAACAACTAGAAGTGCTCTGTAAATATGGGTCAAAGGTGGCAAAGGTTCTGAAAACGGAATTTTGGGGTTTATGTTGAAATTAATTTTAATTAATTTTAATGTATTTATCATTACTGTAAATTTTAATTAATTATTTTTCATATTTTTAAAAAACCTTTTTTTTTTTTTTATTAAGAAGATGTTTAAAATCGTTTGGGACACTTGCTAGGGATTTTGACACAAAACCAGGGAGGAGATATTCTGACAATGAGCAGTTTCCTAGCTCAGTGTGGCTGAGCTCAAGCTAATGTTTTTTAAGTCTTTCCTGGCTACTTTGGTTTCTGTCTGTGGTGTATGCCCTGTAATTCTCTGGTTTCTCTTACAAGTGGTATTAACATTCAGAAAAGCTGCATTTTCCTTATACGCTTGAATGGAAATAAAAAGCAAAAAAGAGTCTAATTTAAACGCTTTCTCTCATGGAGTCTTGAGAAATCGGGAGATGAGCAGGATGGGAGCTACTGGAAATAATTTGTGTAAAATGTTGGGTAAGTTAATGTGGGCACATTATCGAAGCTAGGTGAATGATCCTTTAATACAGTACTGATGTTGTGGACTAATCCTGGTACAAGAGTTGGTCTTAAGTAGATCTAAGTTGGTAGTAGAGCTGGTCTGAAGATATGTACGTCTCACCAGGACAGGTGAGATGCAGGGGATACCTTGCAGTATCTTAGGTGGGAGTTTGCCTTTTATCAGGACTTGCCTCAGTCCAAGGAAATGGTCTGGGCTGGGCATACTTAGACCAAAAACTTCACAGCTGCATCTTGTGAGATGCTGAGGCCCTTGGTCATGGTCTAGCCCAGCACCCCTAAGGGGTAGGATGGCACCTTGCTGAGCTACCCCTACAACGGCTGAGGGGCTTAGAGGCACAGCCTTGGGCACCTTGAATCCATCCAGCTCTAATGGGATGGGCGGGAACCTGCACAGCTTGGGAAGAACACCTGCAGCATGAGCAATGCTTCAGTGAAGAGCCCAGAGAAAAAATAAAATAACAGAAATCCAAGCAATGTGTTCTGAATGTGTCAGTGTTTTCACCCAGCACCTCTCCTAACTGCTCCAGGTGCTAACAGGCTCTCCTCCCACATGCACGCCACCAGAGGAAGCAAACTCATTCCCCTCATGAGCATTTTAAATGCCAAAAAACATTAAAAAAACGAAGGAGAAAGAGGGAAGGAGAAAAGAGAAAAGGAAATGGACAGAAGGGGAAAGGGAGAAAAGAAAGGGGAGGAAAGGGGAAAAAAGGGGGAAGGGGGAAAAGGGGTAAGGAAAAAGGGAAAGGGGAAAGTGAAAAAGGGGTATAAAGGAAAAGGGAATAGGGAAAGAGAATAGGAAAAGGGGAAAGGGAAAAGGGAAAAGGAAAGGGAAAGGGAAAAGGGAAAAGGAAAGGGAAAGGGAAAAAGGGAAAGGGAAAAGGGAAAAGAAAAAAGGGAAAAGGAAAAGAAAAAAGGGGAAAGGGAAAAGGGAAAGGGAAAAGGGAAAGAGAAAAGAAAAATGAAAAGGAAAAAGAAAAAAGGGAAAAGCGAAAAGGAAAAGGAAAAGGGAAAAGGGAAAAGGAAAAAGGGAAAGGGAAAAGGGAAAAGGAAAGGGAAAGGGAAAAGGGAAAGAGGAAGGGAAAGAGGAAAGGGAAAGAGGAAGGGGAAAGAGGAAGGGAAAGAGGAAGGGGAAAGGGAAAAGGGAAAGGGAAAAGGAAAGGGAAAAAAGGGAAAGAGGAAAGGGAAAGAGGAAGGGGAAAGAGGAAAGGGAAAAGGGAAAGGGAAAGGAAAGCAGAAAAACGAAAGGGAAGGAGAAGAGGAAAGGGAATGAGAAGAAAGGGGAAAAGGAAGAGGAGAAAGAAAGGGGAAGATCAAAGAGAAAGGGAGGGGGAAGAGGAAAATAAAGGAAAAGAAAAAGGAAAGGAGAAGAGAAAGGGAAAACGAAAGACCCACTGCTCTGCTGTGTTTCGCTCCCTTCCACCCCAGGGAGGAAAGATGGGGGGAAAAAAGCAAAACATAAATAAATAAGACAAACACGACACGCACCCCCCAGCTGCTGGAGGGAGGAGTTCATGTGAGGGATGCCGCGTACTCACATCGCGGAAGATGCGCAGCCCCGCTCCCGGCTCCGCCGCCATCCGTCCGCCGCAACCGTCGCCGCCCCCGGCCGGGCTGGGTGGCTTTGGCGGGGCCGAGCCGCACGCCCCGCCTCGCCTGTCGCTGGGGAAAGCACCCAAAAGAGGCTGGGGAGGGGCTGCTGCTGCTCCCGCTCGCCCGCGGGGACACGGGGAAGAGTTTGTCCTGTTCTGCTCCGCAGGTGCCTTGTTGCGTCTTTGAAGTGGGCTCGTGGAGAGACTTGCGCTCCCTCCATGGCAGACACTGGGTTCTTGCAGCCTGCCTTTGTCAGGCCAAGTTTTCATCGTCACGTTGGCAGCTTTCCCCTTGAGTACGCTGACTTGGGGGAGATCTCTTGAACTGCAAGACTGGCCATGCTTTGAGGTCTCCTCAGTGCGGAGGGGTGATGGGGGGAAAACTGAACTTCACGTGGCCTGATGGAGATACTATGATCAGCTGCACTCTACAAAAGCACTTGGGCTTGAAAATATGGTCCTTGAATATAATAAAGTTGCCTGGTCAAAAATCAGGGGCTGGGAGGATCTGGGAGTGCTTGTGTTTGTTGGGGATGGAGCAAGTGGGAGCTGTGAGATGGGGCATGAGCAGGCTCTGCAGGGTGAATGCAGGGGAGGAGGAGGATGTAGGGGTGAGGAGGAGAGCAGTCCTGAGGGAAACTTCTGTTTGTGTTATTTCAGAGGTATGCCAGGAGGCTATTATATGGACATCACATAATGGGGGCTTTGGCTTTGTTCTCCTACCATGCACCACTAGCAATGATACATTATACATTATGGTGTTATTTATCATACATTATATCACCACATATTATTATAGATTATGTAAAACATACAGAACGTTAGAGCGAAGTTTCTACTTTAAAACACCTTCATGTCACCTTCATGTATGAAGAGCCTCAGCTGTGGCACAGCTTGCTGTGCATGAGTGTTCCTGCTTCTTTCACCTCCCTTCCTATGTTTCAAAAGAAAACCTGAGAGAGGAATCATAGAATCATAGAATAGTTAGGGTTGGAAAGGACCTTAAGATCATCTAGTTCCAACCCCCCTGCAATGAGCAGGAACACCTCACACTAAACAATTCACTAAACAAGGCTTCGTCCAACCTGGCCTTGAACACTGCCAGGGATGGAGCATTCACTACCTCCCCGGGCAACCCTTTCCAGTACCTCACCATCCTAACAGTAAAGAATTTCTTCCTTATATCCAATCTAAACTTCCCCTGTTTAAGTTTCAACCCGTTATCCCTTGTCCTGTCACTGCAGTGCCTGATGAATAGTCCCTCACCAGCATCCCTGTAGGCTCCCTTCAGATACTGGAAGGCTGCTATGAGGTCTCCATGCAGCCTTCTCTTCTCCAGGCTGAACAGCCCCAACTTTCTCAGCATGTCTTCATATGGGAGGTGCTCCAGTCCCCTGATCATCCTCATGGCCCTCCTCTGGACTTGTTCTAACAGTACCATGTCCTTTTTATATTGAGGAGACCAGAACTGCACACAATGCTGAGGGAGAACTGTCCAAAAGGAAAGATGAGGAATTTCAGAGGGTGAGAAATTTTTATATCACATCATAAAGATGGCTCAAAAAAGACATGAAAAATAATCTCAGGCTGTTTTTGCTTTTTAATAATACTGAAAGGCTTTTATTTAATCTGATTCTTTGGATGGAAGTATGGGAATGTATTTCTTTACAGAGGGAGAGAAAAGAAGAAAAATTCCAGAGGTCATCTCAAGAGCCAGGAGGATGAGTGGAGATAATGAAAAGCTTCTTTAGACTGTAGAGGGGCTTGGTTTATAATTAACTGTTATAACAAAACTTTACATATTTAACTTTATCGACTAATTACTGTCTTGGAATGAAAAGACTTTGGTTGAAGAACCAGTATCCTTTCCCTTTGGTTAGTCTTAACATTCACTGTCATTATTTTGCTTAGAGAAATCTTCCTGAAAAATAATTAAAAAAAGGCAATCCAGATATTTTCAGGGAAAAAAATAAAGCAAAGCAAAAATAAGTCACAGGCCTTTGATTATACTAGGAACCATTATTTCCATGATTAAAAAAACTAATTTGCAAATCACCTTTGTGTGGTATAGAAATTTGAAAGCACATTTCAAGTAATCATGTTTAGAGACTTTAGCTTTCAAGTGCAGATGAGCGAACAAACAAATCTGAGAGTGTATGCATCACTTAGTGGTGATACTTTTTTATACCACTTTAAAATTATCTCAAGCAATAATTTTAACAACACAAGCAGATGGAAGCTCTGAATTTTACCAGCTTCCTTTACCTTTAGTGATTTCCATCTGCCTCTGAGCAAGAGGTTGTGAGATGCAGGAGAGGGAATGTGGCCTGAGGTTTCTGTGACATTGAAGTACAGGTATGGTACCTGCTGTCTTGACGGGAGGGTGACAGCTCTATGAATTCCCCAGGTGAGGATAGCAGAGGCCAGCACTCAGGATTAAATTTGCTTCTGCTGTCACAGACCCATGCTGCTTATCATCTGTTATAAGAAGGAAAGTTGTTTCATGTGCAGGTAAGGATTAAACCTAAAAGTGCCTGCTGTTTGCCTTGCCATTTGTCAAACCATTAAACTTTTATTTAGAAACCAGCCTACTGTGCTATCATCTTTGCTCATGTGACATGAAGTGGCCAGCCAGTATTTAATGGTTTTGCCCTTTTATCTGGGAAAAAACAGCAAATGAAAACTGGCAATAAGAGCTACTTTACACTTGCTGTGCAGTGGGCTGTGCAACAAGAGCCATCAATGCTGAGAAAGACAAACTTCCCTTTCACAGAGGAAATGCAAGCTGCCTAACCCTCTAATCAAGTTTCTAAATCACTCCATGATGGTTAGCTATGTGTGTTGCCTCTAAATGACAGGAAAACCACTATGTAATGCTTATGTCAAAATACAAGCTTTCCAACAGAAGAACAGCTTATACGCTTGGGAACCCCACAGATCTGTAGTAAAAAGCACTATTTGCCCTTGGCTAAGGAAATTGTCTGTGTTATAGTTCTTTTTTTCAGCACAGGAGTTGATTGGTACCTATTTAAAGAACTGAGTCAGCATAATACAACATCAGCTCTTCAAACAAGTTTTGTCATGGTTTGACCACCTGGATTAGTGCTCTGTCAGCCAACCCCAAATCAGTTTGAGTAGATGATCAGGGGACTGGAGCACCTCCCATATGAAGACAGGCTGAGAAAGTTGGGACTGTTCAGCCTGGAGAAGAGAAGGCTGCATGGAGACCTCATAGCAGCCTTCCAGTATCTGAAGGGGTCCTACAGGGATGCTGGGGAGGGACTATTCATTAGGGACTGTAGTGATAGGACAAGGGGTAACGGGTTCAAACTTAAACAGCAGAGGTTTAGATTGGATATAAGGAAGAAATTCTTTACTGTTAGGGTGGTGAGGCACTGGAATGGGTTGCCCGGGGAGGTAGTGAATGCTCCATCCCTGGCAGTGTTCAAGACCAGGTTGGATGAAGCCTTGGGTGATACGGTTTAGTGTGAGGTGTCCCTGCCCATGGCAGGGGGGTTGGAACTAGATGATCTTGAGGTCCTTTCCAATCCTAACTATTCTATGATTCTATGATTCATGTTCTGCTCCCTGTAACAGCTCCCTCTTGACTTTTTGTGATCCTAAACTGTACAAGCAGAAATTTCAGAGTTAGTATGTGTGTGGACATGAATAGTTATATCAGTGGCAACAGAGGATGCTAGAGGCCACCTTCGTTTCCATCTTGTGTCTTGCACATGGACTAATCTGACCCAAGTGAGGAGCCAGTATCTTTACATCTCCCTGTTTCCACAAATGGGTTTGTGAGGATGAAGAAGTGAGTCCCCTTCCATACAACATCCGTGCCAGTGACAGCAAGGGTAGATGTACAAAATCTGAAAAGACTGACGGTGTGCCTGGAAAAATGTTGGGTCAGCTACCTACAGATGGAGTGTGTGGCTACGTCTAGCTCATTGTATAAAAATCACATCAAGGTCCCCAGCTCGGGGACTGAATTTACCCTCACCCTGATTCCTCTTGGGGCAAGACCTCAGTCTGCCCTCCTTTCCCTCTGATCCCATACCTGTTCTTTGGTGGAAAGGAAACCCAGAAACTGACTGGGCTGGAGCCACAGTACACTCCAATGGCAATCCAGCATAGGCAACTGGGATGTAGGACGTACATCAGCAGGTGAACTTGGATGCAGTCTGTGTGTATCGGAGCTCTTTCCTGAATCACCAGGAAAATAAATGTAATGTAAAGCCATAATTACACATAAGGAATTCGGAGAGATGCTGGTAAGAGTTCCTGCAGGAGGAAACCACACAGCTTGTACTAGAACATTAGTTTGTCCTTTTTGTTTATTTGCATGATCTCATACATGTTTGGGAAAATCACTGAAGACCTACTCATTCAATACAGTTTTCATGTATGTTCCCAAGCTAATTTTTGTTAATAATTTGGTGCTTCTGGCAGCCTCTTCACAGCCAGTGGGAAATGCCAAACCTGGGATCTCCTGGCATCTAAGGCAGGGTTTAGACCAGCAGCTATGAACATGTCACTCTTTACCAACCCCCTTTCTGTCTGTAGGAGACACATAATACTCCTGGGATAGAAAAATAACATTATAAACATAGTAAAGATGGAACTGTTGTGGGTCAGTAACGCACAGTGGTGCATTAGAAGTGCTTAAGTAAACTACATATACATCACTGTATATGGAGTATCAGTTGTTCCTTGCAGGATGTAACCCACATTTTTTTACACACTCTTTCACATAGATCCAATTTGCCATATTTTAGGACAACATTTTAGGGACATGTGAAATGTATAAGATACGTGATGATGATTGATATACTGCATAGACAGACTCCTATGCGCACTCTGTTTACAACCAGCCCCGCATGAGTTTTTTGGAAGCAAGTATGTAATAAAAATCACTGTAACATGGCATCCAGCAGAGACTATGGCTCATGTTGAGAAAAAGCTTGCTGTGTGGCTGGATGGCTACGTCAGATATTTGCCTCTGAGATCTAAGAAACAGAACAAAGGGAAAGATCAAAACATGACAACGTCAGAAGCATAATATGAAACAGCACAGTAAAAAAGATGCAGTTTGATTTTCTATATTTGCATCATACCCAGAAAAAAGGTAGAAGGAAATTGCTACTTTTAGTCTGTGGTTAAAAATAATTTCACATTTAATCCAAACTCAAAGAGATCCAGCTCACAATACCCGTCAGACTCTGATACATGCAATGGTCCTGGTCAGCCTGTACACGCTGGCTCCCTTCCCCTCTAGAAGCAGGATCATAAGGTTGTACTGTAAAGATTTAGTTGATAATTATTTGTCAAACCTAGGAGGACAGTGTTCCATACAGCTGAGGAAGGGAGTGAGGTTCCACCAAAAGGCTAAGTCCAGTCTTCAGAGCCCTGGTCTATACTGGTTCTGAAGAAGCCATTGCCTAGGAGCCTGGTAAATTTATTCAAGTACATGAGGGTTGTTGGGGTGTGTAAATAGTTTATTCTTCCATACCTATGTATGCTCCTTTAAATGCTAACCTATGAGTAACACGTTTTGAATTAAGAAGTATTTGAGAAAAATGCCAAAGGTTTCTGCCTCACAGCTGGGCCAGAAGTAAGCACATACATACATATAACAGCACAGTGATTTGAGAAGGTGTCCTAGACATTGTGTGTGTTTCACTGTGAGAGGCATTTTTAGCATTCAGGGACTGATTGTACAAATCACATTAAAATTAAAGGAAATTGCAAGACTGAGTTTTCTACCTGGGATACGTATCCTCTTTAAAGACTCTTTATTGCACTCAGTTAAAAAATAAACAGAGAGTTTATACTTTTGTGGTCTCTCTCTGTGCTCAGTTATATTAATCAAGAGCAAGAACAGACACAGACATTGCTCAGTTAAAATAAGGAAAAATGTAAGCCAAAATGAAAAACTTTAAATTTTCTGATCTGATTTTCAAGATTGCAGTTTTTTGTGAATGTCCTCACTGTCTGAGTCAGAGAACAGTCCTGGATGAAAGATAGCAAATTTGGAAAGGCCAGTTTTTCATTTGTATGCTAATCAGGAATTCTGATTTACTACAAAAGAACCTGGCTAATAAAGTTATAATTTCCCTTCCACCTTTGGATATATATTAGATGACAAGATATAATAGATATTTCTGATGGACATATAGCAGCGTTTAGATGAGTTTATATTTAGATTTTTATTATTCCACCATAATAGGACCTCTCCAAATCCCTGGCATTTGTGACGGGTAACAAACATAGCAGTACATAAATGGATAGAAAGTTAATATTTTTGTTGCAGACACTCCTAGAAATCTAAATCATGGATTATCACCCTCTTGTGTCAAGTGCTGAACAAAAGGCAAAACTCACTGGTGAATTACACAAATCATATCATTAAAAAATCCCACAGCATAAACATGAAATTCCTCCTCCCTGCATTGTCCTTAACGCATATGTGCTGCTCTTTCCCTCACATCATCTCCTCAGCATTTAGGGGATACTAAAAGCAAGTATGCTGGAGACAATAAACCTACACTGTCCAGTTCTTTGTGATAGACTGACAGAGTAATGATTGGGTTAAATTTCCATAATATTTTCTGGGTCATTCAGAGCAGTGAATCTGAATCCCATAAATCCATATTACTAACATTACTGGCTCACAGGGTGCATTCGTTGCCTTGTGGATTGTACCATAAAAAGACTATTTTCAAAAGGTCATTGGTATCTGACATCTAATTAGGGATTGTTCTCAAACTCTTTTGCTATTCAAAAATTGAAAGTGGTTGCAAATGGAATTGTCTGTAGGATGGAGAGAGTTTGTTGATATTAAAGAATTTTACAGCTTAAAAAGATCACTGAAAGCTATTCCATAATCATTGTACCATTTGAGTGAAATTTGAATCTCAAGTCACAGGATTCTATCACATCTCAGACATAGTTGGTTTCCTTGTTCAGAAGTCCTTTCTGCTTTGAATTTTTTTTTTTTTTGGTAAATATATAACCATTGATTATTGAAAAGATTTCGGTATTGTCTGTTGTTTATGGGCTCAGAGAACACTGCCCTTCATTTAGAAATAAGATATTTTTCACCAGAATATGAGTTTTTCCTCTTTCCCCATTTCTAATTGGTATAAAATACTATGTTAATTTTAATTTTTAATCTGCTCATGCTGGGCTGCCTTATGCAGTTCTATATAGCTACTACAGCTGTGCCATCTTGTGGTTTGCACAAATCTTGAAATGTTTTGTAGCTTGGAAGTTAATCAGAAGTGTAGCAACTTGTCCTCAGCTCCGGCCAAAGCAACACGAATCAAATGGCACCCCCAAGCAATAGTCCAACCACTCTGGTAAGTTCCACACAGATACATGCACAACCAAAGTTTCAGGTCTGCAGCCTCCCGCAGACCAGTGGCAGAAAGAGCAAGGACTGTTATTACGGTAAGGTAATGTCCAGAGGCTTTTCACCTTCAAAATGCACAGATGTCCTACCTGGAGTCTCAGCAATTCATAGCAAAAGTGTATATAAGTTTTTATATAAGGTCCTGCATTTTTTCCAAAGTAGAGTATTTGTACCAATAACCAACCCTCTGCTGTTGCAGTTCAGCTTGAACTGTGGATCTGAACATTGGTTGAAATTACGTATTGTGGGCTTGTTGCTCTTGTTGCTATTCTTTTTGCTCTACATGGGCTAGGTAAATTTGATTCCAGTTTCATTCATAACTCCAGAGTAAAGAAACTACTTGTTCTGATGTAGGACTGGCCTCCAAATCCTGGTGTTACTAACCTGTGCTTAGACAGCGGTCTCTTGCATTGAGAGGAGGAGAAATGGTTTTACTGCCATACAGTTTGGTATCCCTTGGGCTTCTGTATGTCCAGCTGCAAATTAGAAATGCCTTATGGTTTTTTATTGTTTCTTTTTCCTCCTGCTGCAGGATGGCAGTGTTCAAGGTGGCACTTCCATATGCTGATTGGCTGCTGTCCTAAAATTCCATATGTTTTTATTTTATTCCTTCTACTGGGAAATAACCCTGCTCCCTTGCAGTTTTTTTTTCCTATTTTCCAGCCAAAACGTATTCATGGCCAGTTTATTCCCACATCTTGCTGTGTCAGCTAAAAAGTCCTTTTTCTTCACTGAGGTTTGGCCTTGATAGCTTTACAGAGAATAATTGATTCTTCTTTCAGCCTTGATTTTGCTAGACTAACTAAGCAAATACATTAGTGTTGCTCTCATTAAGAGAAGCTGTGATTTCCCTTGTCAGGTTTGCCTTTTCTGCACTGGTTCACCTTTGCTTCTCTTTTCAAAGTAAAGGACAAAGGGTTTATGCCACCTTTGAGAAGAGCTCACAAGGAAAATGTCATTGGATATTTCCTCCTCTTTGCTAGAAGTAGCTCAGATTATGCTTTCCAAGTACTTTTGCTTCTTTGAAAATAAACCCTTGATCCACCACCTGCCCAAAGGGCGAACTCCCTATCTATAACATAAATCTCGTCGAGGTGCAAAGGGCATGGCCTTACAACATATTTGATGGAAGCTCATCACAGTGCTGTGACTCCATACCCTAAGGTCCTCTTGTCCCTCCTGAATGACACTGCAGTTACCTGCTTTGTTGCATCTGTAATTTCAGTTATAAATAATGTTTCATGGTTACCAATGAAAGCTATCTTTTTGTGTTCATCATTTGCTTCCACCCAGCACTAGAACCTACTTTCTTTACTAGTTGAAGAGTGGCCTGGCAATGCTATCAACTTATAGACACGAATCTAGAAGGTTTTGTGGTCTTTGTGTGGCCCTGCAGAACTCTTCTGCAAGTTTCCATGCTCAAGGGAAGTGGGAGGCATCGCCATTCCTGTGCTTGCTGGGCACAGTCGCCCTCCCTGGAGCAAATGCTGGCAGCCCAGGTGAGGATTTCCTCAGGAGGAAGGGCAGGGACTTGCAACACAGGTTCCCACTGGCTGGGTGACAAAGCTCAGGGTGCAGGCCAGCATTGTATTTGTTTGCTGAGCAGCCCTGAAGCATCTGATAAACAAACCCTGAGGAAAATATTGGGCTGGGGGAGGAGTGGAGGAACAGTATAAGTACTGTTACAGAAGATGACGAAACCCACCACAAATCCACAAGGATCTTCACTACTGACCTCCTTCCAGTATAGTTATTTTTCCTTTCAACAGGATCAGATTGTCATCTACCCTGTTCCAAACCTCATGAACGTTTATGGTTCTTTTATGAGTTCTTTTATCATCCATCTAACAGATATGGTCCCAAGTGGCAGCACATTAAATGTTTTCCTGAAGTTCAGATAGATGAGATCTGCATTTCCTATTCAGAGATCTCAGCACATCAAAGATGCTTAATCTGGCATGATCTGCCATTGGTAAACATATGCTGCCTTTGATCCCATTTTCTATTAACCTCTTTGGGCTAAAATTATAATAGATGCACTGTGTTTCTAATTAGAAATCAGAGTTCCCATGAGTCTCATTTTTATTTCTACTTTAATGGTTTCCTTTCTTTCCCTTCACATTTACTTATACATTCATGAGCATCAATGTGAGTACAAATAAATATATATATCATGTTCCTAAAAAGCAGGAGATTAACAGCTGTGCTTGCTGAACTCCATTAATCTATGGATCAGGTACAGCACAGGCTACAGCCTGAGGAAATGCTGTGCTCTCATCTGCCATAGACTGCATTGGTGAAGCCAGAGCAAGAATATCCCCAAGGGTCTAGAACTAGGGGGTCTGCGTGCCCAAGTGGGGCTCCTTGGGCACAGCCATTGGCTGCCCTCTGGTCACAGAAGCAAATTCTCTGCCTCCAACTGGTCCTGCCAGTAAGGCTCTGAATAGCACACAGCTCTCAGGTTTTTATTTAAATAGTCTGCTCTTGTATTAACTCTCAGAGCTCTATTATTTTACTCTTCTTATCTGTTGCAATTCTGATGTATAAAGCATACAAAACCCAAACAGTTTTCAGCTTTCAAGCAAAAAGACTGAGGCTGCAGGCGTGCTCTGGTCTCCTGTCTGAGCTCTGCCATGAGACAACGTTCCTCTTTTAATTTAGATATTGTTTTTTTACACTGCAGCCTAATACTGTCTAGCCAAGAGCTTTAGGGAACTTTCTCCAGTCTTTCCTAATTAAAGTGCTAGAATAGGATATTTTCAACAAACGTTCCTTCTTCTGTCTCTCAGCTACAGTTGGTTGAATAGAATAATAATATTTGAATTTCCAACTTTCCACATTAGAGTGTTTGCTCAGAACTAAACAAGTAAATCATTGAACATGCTTGTGAATAATGCATTTGACAAATGTTGTGAAACATTAAAATGACATTGACAAATACCCAGATCACTCTCCCTTAAAATGTAAAAGGAACAGAAAATTTATGTTACATTTTTAGGACACAGTTTATAAGTCTCTAATTTATATTCTGAAGTATAAACATGGTGCCTGTATTAATTTTATCTCATTTTGAGCTTATCTGTAAACAAAAATCAGAATTTAAATCAGATGAAACATCAAGGTGGTTTGAACATCAGTTCTTTGTTTTATTGGCTTTGTCACTCCTAGTGAGTTTCTGAAACTGAACACATTAGAAATTCTGAATCTTACCTACCAAGTCATTAAAACAAGAGATTTAAAGCTGTGCCAAGCTTGTCTCCTATTCCCCTCTGCATGACATTCAGCAATTTTGTTTAGGCTTTAGAAAGCTATGCTTCATGGAAAGACGTTTAGCAGTCACATCTGGTTCCTAACTTAACATTCTTTTCTTTCCCTCAAGTTTGAATTTGAATTTCTACAGTTGAAAAGATGTGAACAGGTTAAATATTTATGTACAAACTCCACCTACACAAAGAGCATTGCCCACACTAAACCTCCTTACAGATATGAATTTGGGAGTTAACAAGAGTTAGTAGTATTTGTTGTGTAGTTGATCAAAGCATGAAAGCAGTTAACAGGATGATGACATAAGATACTTACTAATGGATTATAATGGGCTATCAATTTCCACAGACCACAAATTAAAGCCGGGTAAATGCTTACACAGAGAGTGCTTTCCCCGTTGGCCATATTGAGACAAGTATGTGCACTGTTGCAGAAGTTGTCACAGTCTGTTGGATGCTCCTCTCTCCTTCATAGCACTTCGTGTTTGACTGGATCATCTTTAATAACTCAAAGCTGTTGGCTTTTGATCCTGTTCCTCAAGGTAGAATGTGACTGAATATCATAGAAGATTACAAGAAGAGAGCTTTAATTCCAGTGAATATAAGAAAGTCTGTGGTGGATACAATGCATGAACAAGTGCAAAAAAAGCCAGATTTAATCCTTTCCACATATGTCTTTACTCAGCACTTGATTTGTCGATGTGGATATTCTTAGACAATTACCATTTCTTGATTGCGAGGGGATTTTATGTCTGAGCCCCTTGTATATATGAGAAAGTTTATGGAGATGCATGACAGCTGTGGTTTTGCCCTTTTATTTTCTTTTTTTTTTTAACATTTGCAGGATCCCAGATGATGCCTTTTTTGTCTATAACAGACAAGGTCCTCACAGCCCCAAGGTCTTCATCCAAAAGAGTTTCTCCCTTTAGCTGCCTCTGCAGTGATGTTAATCCCCATGCCAGCTTCCTTCACACAGACCTTCTTTCTTTGCACTGTGTGGACCATCCTGGTCCTGACCATCCTTGCCTTCCTGCTCAGCAGATATATGTGGAAAACAGGAGTCTATATGGGAGGTGGCATGCACCAGAAGAACATCTACACTGAATATAAGGCTAGCTGGCAGATAAGTTTTGTAAACTATCCTTTCATGTTTTGTAGCTCACAATAAAACAGCCTGTGCTGTTCTTGATTTTTCCATGAGGCAATAAAATGGCCATTTATGGCAGAGTCATAGAATCATAGAATCAAATAATGGTTTGGTTTGGAAAGAACCTTAAGATGATATCGTTCCAAGCCCCCTGCCATGGGCTGGGACACCTCCCACTAGACCAAGGCTCTGTCAAACCTGTCCTTGAACACTGCCAAGCATGGAGCATTCACAACTTCCTTGGACAACCTGTTCCACTGTCTCACCATTTTCACAGTAAAGAATTTATTCCTCATATCCAACCTAAACTTCCCTGTTTAAGTTTGAACCCATTACCCTTGACCTATCATTATAGTCCCTGACAAAGAATCCCTCTCTGGCATCCTTGTAGGCCCCCTTAAGATACTGGAGGGCTGCTTTGAGGTCTCCATGCAGCCTTCTCCAGGCTGAACAGCCCCAATATTCAAAGCCTGTCTTTGTAAAGGAGGTGCTCCAACCCCTATATCATGGCCCTCCTCTGGACTTGCTCCAATAGTTCCATGTCCTTCTTATGCTGGGGACACCAGCATAGCCTTAACTAACAGCTAAGATTTACCTTGTGGCTTTATATTGTCAACAATGAGGAATGTATGGGCAGTTGAACAGTAAAATAAGTGCTTATAAGGTTGATCTCACTTGAAAAGAAAACAAATTATAAGACATTTTTAAGCCACTAAAGCAGCCTTTAGTAAAAGAACATGGCTAGTGTCCATGGGAGCCTGGGAATAACTCATTTTCTAACTCTCGACTACCGGAATAAAGGGCAAAGATGAGGCACCAGAGCTGCAAAGAAGTTGTGTACCCTCTCCTCCTCCCAGGGACAACAAACATCAGTTGCTACATGACACGTGCACAGAATATTTTGGTCTCCATTTTATAACCTCAGTGTACTTCAGCCACTGCTGCTTTGAGCATCCTCCTTCAGTGGGAAAGCCACGATGTCTGCAGTGTGTGTGCTCTGTCTAATCTTATCTTCTTGCCAAAGGTCAGATTTCCATATGCGTACGCTGTAATAAATATCCATAATCTCTGCCAAATAAACCTTGATTCTTGGTTTTTTTTCCTGCCCTTCAGAACAGATGTTGAATTCAAATCTACCAAAACCAGCCTGGCAAGCATAGTTACTTCTGACAGTTTCCCATCCACACATCTTTTGCTTTGACTTCGTTTGGCCCTGCTGCATTCTGCCTGCACCTATAGCTGAGCATTATTTCTTAGTTCTTTTCCCTGTCTTTGGTAAAATGGATGCCCAGTAAAGCAAAACTCCATCCACTTCATTTGTAAGAGCAGACAAGGAAATTATACAACAGGTCTGCAATGCGACTCCATCCTCTCTTTAATTCCCTATTAACCTCGAGAGAACCAATTAATTTTTTCACTGTGCTTCAAGTACAGCCATTCTTTGGAAGGCTTTTCCCTGTTAATTGAGATATTGTCTGTGTATTTTGCAAATTCCTGCCTTCTAATTTTTTAGTTAAGCTTCTTTTCCTAATCTACTCAGTGACTCTGATCACCTCTTAAAAAGCAGAAGGCCTCATTTAGCGAATAGTCACTTCCAACATGCAAAACTTTATTTACAGCCTTTAGTGTTATAGTTTGGAACTAATATTAACCCTTAGGCAACTTTCAAATTATAAAATGCGATATACATAGAGCTGTAATGTCTGTGTTGTAATACACTTTCGTACTGGCAGATGGAGTAAGAGACTCATACCTAGAAAAAGGGGTCGTGATGGCACAAGTGTCAACATTTGTGTAACTGAATGTCAGATAAACTGAGTACAGACAACAAAGGATGAAATTAAACAGGTAAGAAATCGACTGTATGAAATTAATCTTTTAGGAACTGAAGCTTCATTAAAAGCTGAATTATCTTGAAAATTACACTGCCTTTCATGAAATTCTATGATGAAAAGAATTGAAAAACATTTTAACAATGTTAGTGCAATTAATTTTGAACCTTTTTGGAACAAATTGTCATGTTTGAAATGCAAAGCTCTTTACTAGTTAATTATCTTAGGGTAATGCATTTCAAATTTCCTGAAAACAGCATCTCTTCCAGAAACTTCTGTTTTAAGGAACTATAAGAAGTTGCTTTTGTTCCCATTCAGAATGAGCACAACTTTCAGAGAATCAAAATTTTCTTATAAAATTCTGATTGCCGAGCAGCTGAAAATAGTTGAGATGATGTTATAGCAAAAGGATTTTCAGAGTCTCAGTGGAGACAATAATGAAGTTTAGAAGTTAATTGTAAGGCTGGTGTACTACCGACCACATTCTTCTTCCCTTCTGCCAATGTAAAATCTTGTGGGAAAGGTAATATTAACTTTTTTTTTTTTTTTTGTTCTGGATCTTTCCAGAAAAGGCCAAGTCCTCTTGATTTCTCATTCTCTTGTTGATGTCAATTCAATACTGATTTTAATCTAGACCTGTACTGTTGCACATGATGACTGAACATGACTGTGTTGTCTTAATTTTAACACTGGGGACCATCAGGACATCTCACAGAAATGTACTGGTGTAAAATGGCAAATATCTACCACTGGAATACAGCACTCAGACATACATCAGAGATAGTTATTTCACTGTTAATTTTGCAACCCACAAGTCACTTCTGTCCCTTGTATTTTCATCAGTTAAAATTTCTGCACCTGGAAATCTGCTGATTCTGGGAACTTCATTAAAAGGTCATGAGATAGAGTGAAATACTGGCTAGTTCTGCTGCCTATACAGTTTTAACAAATGCAGTTAAAGCTTTGCTTTGTTTTCAAAATAAGCAAATTCAAGCAAGCCTATAGAGAAGAAGGGTTTGATTAGTCTCTGATGATAGTTGCACAAATTCCAGTTGGGTTAGCACATCTCCATTTACATTACAGCCATCAGCTTAGACAATTACCTTTTAATTATCAAGATGGTAACTGATTATTCATTGTTATATATTATACAGTATTTACTAGTATTAGCGGATATGTTCTCCCTTTTGTTGGGGACTTTTTCCTCTCCTTCATTCAGGGACCATTCCCTTTTGCACACTTTAGTGAGTATCCCACATGAGAAAATAACAGTATAATGGAGAATACTGCTTAGTGAAACAGTTTCCCAAGATGGCCTAATATTTGGCAGCTGTACTGGGTTCAGTCAGGCCTTTGGGGGGTTAAATTCAGGTTTTTCCTTTGGTTTTGTACTTCAGAAATAGCAACTACTAATGAAGTGGTATCCATAAACAAACTCTTCTCTTTCTTCCTTTTCCTTCCCTCTTCTTTTGCCAGATTCCACTGGCAAGTCCTTTGTGTAACTATAACTTCTATCTTAACCTAATTAGTACAAATTAACATCTCCGGCTTGAAGGATAAAAGTGGTTCTTGCTCAGATAAGAAAGAGAATATAAGGAAGGATCAGAAAATGGGGGCTGAGGTTGGGGCTGGGAAAACCTCTACACCTGGATACAAAATGGTCTGCAAACACTGCTGTGGAAAAGCCAGCTTCAGAGCTAGACAGATGGGACTCCAATTCATCAGCAAAATCCCCTGCAGTTAAGTCACTGCATTTTTGAAATACTGGAGTTTAGCAGAGGATGAATTTGGCAGCTGTTAAAACTTAAAAGAATAAAAGAATTGATACTTCCTTGTACAAACAATTTTGCCATCAAAGCAGCAAGAGATTTTTATTCTTCTCTTTCCTTTGCTTTTGTGTGTGTATCACAGGAACCACAGTTTATAGACTCTCAAACTCTCTGTAAACACTGAATTTAAAAAAATATGATTGTATGGTTTGGCAGCGGTTCTGAGAAAAAAGCAGCAGTGGAAAGGCACTCGATGTACATTTGTTGGCATAGCAGTAGATATGAACAGAACTATGCATGGAAACATCTTCTGTGAGAAGGGAAACTGCATCAAGATACTCTGTTTCACTTAGAATTTCATACTTAATCTGCGGCAAAATTACAGAAATATTAACTTTCTCCCTTGCTAAGGTTACGACAAGGGTTCAGGTGTCCTTACTGTCTGGCACTGCCGTGAGACCTGTTCTGCCCACCATTTCCAGCTGGGACAGAAATTCTGGTCTCTTGTAGGCTTCAGGTGTACATCACACTGCTTACAAACACATTGCTGAGTATTCTGAGTATTTCTCAGAATCTACTTTCCTGTCTTTTCCCCCGTGGCTTCCTTTTCCAATGTCCTTTTTCACAAAGAATAAGGCTTAGTAATTTATTTTTGGCAAGCAGGGGAAAAGGACATTCCAGTTACTGAATAACCTGAACTAATGAGGTTATTTTAAACACAAATGGCAACAGAATCTAAATAAAACCCAAACATGTCTTTCATTGGATGGGCTGTATTGACACTGCTCTTTCTCTCAGGCTCTCAAACTCTCAGTATTCCTATTTCTTTTTTTTCAGTTCCCAGCACAAAAGCTGGCTGTATAAGGCTACATAGCCTATACAAATCTATTACTCTACTAAATGACACATACTTAGAAAGGGTCAACTTTCTAAAAAGTGTCTAGAGATGGGCAAGAGACTAAGAGTTTGTATCAAGGTCTCATTTGTGGCTGTCTCTGCTCACCATGGCCCAAATCTCTCTGGATAATGCAATTAAATCTGTAAAATTTATACTTTTCTATATAGTTATTAACATTATCCCTCTCATCCTCACATGCTAAAGGAAATTTCAAAGGACATTTTTTTTTGTCTCAGAAGAACCCACATCACTGGGCTGCAGAAGATCCACAGGGGACAAGTTCTTGACAGGATCCTAGGCTCATACTGTATACAATACAGCTAAAGCCAAGAATTTATTACAAAAGGTAAAGATTAATAACATGATTCCTGGGAAAATCTGATTGGCTTGCTGATATTCTGAACATTAAATAAGGACAAATGGTATAAATTATTGTGGGGTCACAATGGCTCCAAGCAGATTAGTTTCACTTTGAACCTCTCCAAAAAGGTATGTGGCATCTTCAGATTGACTTAGTTTTAACATTTTTAAAGGAGTCTTACTGTGCGCTGAATACATGAGGGCTGCCAAGGAGATGGTCTTCAAATTTATCTTTTAATTTTTGTCCAGTTTTTAACCCAGGAGCTGGCCTGTGTCAGCTGGTGAATGAAAGCTCAGGAAGTAAAAATACAAGAATAATGTTCTGTTTCATTTTTAACCTCACTCGTTACTTAATTAATACCTTAATGATGACACACTCTTTATTTTCTTTATTTTTGGTTACATAGGCTGAAAAGTGATGTCTGAAGTAAGCACTGGCATAATCCTTTTAATTACTCTGCTTTTATAGAGCTTCTTGAGAGTACAGGCTCTCTTACATGATTGCTAAAGCAGCCTTGCAGCCTCCAGCCACATTTTACAAGAAAAGTTATTTCTGTATCTCAGGGTGTATATTTCAGTGTTAGATTCTGCTGTCATGGTAGAGAGGTTTGTGTACACCATCAGGTGATTTTGTGTGTATTTGTTGACAGCAGTATTGTCAAGGGACTTGCAGCATCCAAGATGTGTGTGACTTCCGGAAAACCCTCCAAGAGGGCTCCTGTGTGGCAGTCCCTGGAGAAGGCATAAGGCTCAACAGTAGGTTTAAGTCATCTTGGTGTGACAGTAGCAATTTCACAGTCTGCTCTGCACTGCAACAGGACTAATAGTTCAGTTCAGAAGGCTGATGAGATTATTTCCTTCACGGGAGGCTTTTCTGTCTCAAAGTCAGGCTCAGTCTTTAAATTGCATTGTTGCAGAAATACAGGAAATGAAGCAAGTGCTGCTGTAGTAGCACTAGTTGTGCTAGGACAATGTATGTTTAAATTTAATCCCAAAAATACTGAAAATGGAGAATCATGTTTGTGTGGTAATCTGTACTTTAAAGGGTAGGAATTCATGTGGTACTCCTTCTACACATTAGCAGTGAGGAAGAACCAGAAAGTTCACCCATTTCCTGAGTTCTCCTGAAAACAAAGATCTGCTAGATACTGGCTGGTTGGCTTCCCTTCAGTGTGGCTTCCTTCTAACACTCACGCATGCTTGTCCTCTCCTGTCTAAGATCTTGGTATGAAGTGTCTTCTTAACCTCTTCCTATGTTTTTGACTTGCTTGAACTCTAAGAAAGAAGAAATCCCTTGGCCCTGTACTTTGTCCCCTCAGTTGACCCGATTTTCCTGCTTTCCACTCACAGTAAAGCAAAGATGCTATTCCAGAACACAAAGTGATAATCTTTGCCACAGATGTGCTGTATCTGCAAGCGTCTCATTACAGCTGGGCAGCATTTTTGCTCTTCCGCAGGACTGCAGGCACAGCAGACCCTGTTGCCACACTGAACATGACCCTCATGTTGTGCTGCTTTCAAATCACAGCTTCCCTCTTTGGTTTTGCTTCCAAACCACAGAGACTGTTACAGTCTCTGCAATGGCAGGAAACAGGTGGAGAAATATTTGGGGGATTTTTACATGTGCTTTGCTCTGATCTAAATGTTGGCATGGGAAAGAGCAGTTTATTGGCCAGTCATACATGGTATACATCCACTGTCTTCAACCCAAGATGATGTGTTTTAGACTCTTCTGAACAAACAGCTTAAAACCATCTGGCTTTACACTGTCAGAAGGAAATAAAGCTACATATGAGAAGCTACTTTCTTAGGAGCTCTGGGTGAATTGTGAATTCCACACCTGTTTCCAGGGTTGGCAAGCATGGCCTTTTTGCTTTCACACAGGAAGAAGGGCCTTCTCCACGCTGAAAATAACCTCAAAATCAGGCAGATCAAAGTGCATCATGACTGTGGTGAGTGCTTTTACTTAAAAAAAAAAAAAAGGAAAAATAGAATTTTTCCCTTTAAAACTCTTGTTTTGCTGAAGTTTCCCTTCTTCCCTGGGACTTCTCATTATTTTCCCACCATCAATCATACTCCCCAGTGAATCAGCTCATCCATGTATCTTCAGCTCCTTTCAATTTCCCAGTGAGGTTAGCAACAACAAATTGCTGTAGTTAAGTAACAAAAGCCAACCTTTTTCTGACTTAGCTGTTGCTTATTTTTCTAGAGTGGCTACCAATAAAATAGAAAGAGGTCCCTTGAGCAGCACATCTGAGAAGCTGGAATACTTTTAAGTGTGACAAGTTACAAGAAGTCTTTAATCTCAGGTTCTCTTTAAAATGAATTCTGTGGAGGAAATCCTAAATAATTATTTGTAACTAGAAACTTTGTAACAAGTTGCAGCAGAGATTGGGCTACTTTACTGCCTCTGTTGTTGAAGCAACCTTTCCTTACACTGAAGACTAGGTAAGGCTGACTGCTTCTGTTTCCCTGCTCTTCTGCTCATGGAAAATCTCTGGTGTTATGGAGGATAACTTGTCCTAGAGCTATTGTAATGCACTGTTGAATCACATTAAGTCCTCAGCTATGTAAATACTTGTGTAGGGTTTTTATTAATCTCCCTCCTCCAGTTTGCTATCTGTTTACAGAACTAGTTTGGATGACAGCACAATTCCCTGCAAGTAGAGCTTACTGGAAAATGTGGAGTGGCAAGGAGGGATGGGAGACAAGTAACATGGCCCTTAACCTTCTCCTTCTGCATGGCCATTCTTCTTTAGCCTCTTCCAGTGTGGCACATTGATTCAGACGTGGTATGAAGGTTCACACACAGCACAGTCTGTACCCTAAAATATGTGTGACAAATGTATAGCAGCAATAAAAGTATACTCTGATTAAATGTTTTCGGCATGTCATCTAAAAGATACACAGAGCAGAAAAAGTCTGCTGAGGACATGAAGGAAAAGAAGATGATTGGGAGCAGTCAGCATGGATTTAGCAAGGCAAAATCATGCCTGAGCAACCTGATTACCTTTTATGGACTCCATTTGTAGTTTCTGAGATAAAAGAATAACAACAAAATAGGAGAGGACTGCTCAAACTTAGCTAAGTGAAATGCTAATCAAAAATTAAGACAATAAAAAAAACAACAACAAATGCTTCATGGATTTCAAACGCCAGTGCAATGAGTTATCCCTGTAATTGGTATGTCTAAAAGGTAACTTTGTAAAAAGCTTCTTGCATCTCTTGGGAAGCTACTGGGATTGACTTTATCACTACACACTGAGTTTATGATCAGTTGTCTTAATTCTGAAGCAACCTCCACAGGTATTGCCTAAGAAATGTAGTCTGCTTTCTGCCCTGCAAGTTTTAGCCAAAGATGCAAGTGGAGAAGTAGTGGATTTTGAAGTAACCTAAGGCATCTGAAGGGTTGAAAGTTTAAAGTGCATGAGAAATTTTTAAGGAAGGGGCAACTAGGAAACAAGAGGAGTGGAATCATGAAGACTGAAGATCTTATACAGACCCAAGGCCCACCTCACACTAAACCATATCACCCAAGGCTTCATCCAACTTGGTCTTGAACACTGCCAGGGATGGAGCATTCACAACCTCCCCGGGCAACCCATTCCAGTGCTTCACCACCCTAACACTAAAGAATTTCTTCCTTATAACCAGTCTAAACCTCTGCTGTTTAAGTTTCAACCCTTACCTCTTGTCCTATCACTACAGTCCCTAATGAATAGTCCCTCACCAGCATCCCTGTAGGCTCCCTTCAGATACTGGAAGGCTGCTATGAGGTCTCCACGCAGCCTTCTCTTCTCCAGGCTGAACAGTCCCAACGTTCTCAGCCTGTCTTCATATGGGAGGTGCTCCAGTTCCCTGATCATCCTCGTGGCCCTTCTCTGGACTTGTTCCAACAGTTCCATGTCCTTTTTATGTTGAGGACACCAGAACTGCACACAATACTCCAAGTGAGGTCTCATGAGAGCAGAGTAGAGGGGCAGGATCACCTCCTTCGACCTGCTGGTCATGCTTCTTTTGATGCAGCCCAGGATACGGTTGGCTTTCTGGGCTGTAAGCGCACACTGATGGCTCATGTTCACTTTCTCATTGACTAAGACCCCCAAGTCCTTCTCCACAGGACTACCATGAATTTCCTTTTTGCCCAACCTGTAGCTGTGCCTGGGATTGCTCCGACCCAGGTGTAGGACCTTGCACTTGTCATGGTTAAACTTCATTAGGTTGGCATCAGCCCACCTCACAAGTGTTTTGGAACTAGATGATCTTGAGGTCCTTTCCAGCCCTAACTATTCTATGATTCTATGATCTCTGCTCTCAACAGAAGCTCAACACCTCATATCCATTTTTCTTGTCAGTCTTCTGATTTAAGGAACTGGTTCATGAGGCTTGATTTCTACCTCCATGCAAGAAAGAAAGAAAAATAAAAACTACAGAAAAAATACCAATAGGTACTGAAAAACAAAACAAACATAGAAATAAAAGCCAAATAGAACCTCTTTAATGACACGGATGCAAATAAGAAAGATGTGCACTTGTCAACCTCTACTACCACATTAATCATGTGTAAGCCAGACAAGTCGTTTGCAATAGTAACACAATTTTCCTTAGAATTAGCAAAATAAATTCTATTAACTATATTGAACTGTTCTTCATAGTTTGGGATGTCTGCACATTTGATGTCAGTGCTCCTGAAGTTAGTACAAGTACAGCAAGTACAGGAACAGCAAGTACAGTTTGTCCATGAATTCAGACTAGAGGTAATGTATGTCTCTGTCATTACTGAAGTGTGTATGATACAATTGACAAAGGTGATCTACAAGGAAACTGCTTACAGTATCTACTTTGTGAGGAAGTAAAGGCTTGTGCAGGAATCCAGCAGTTCTCTTTTGGCACTGTGGACCAAGGTATGTGTTACAGAAAAAATCTGTAACTTAACAGGTCAAGAAAGAAGTCACCACAGCCTTTTGCTTAGGACTGCAATAAGCTATTGCGGAATGGAGAGACTCATAATAGAGCATTCCACGATCTTACGATCTTACCCAAGCCATAATTAGCAAATATCATATAGTGTGTTTAAGAATATAATGAATATCATGACTCTCTGGTCTAGTGGAATGTGTCCCTGCCCATGGCAGGGCATTCGGAACTAGATGATCTCTAATGTCCTTTCCAACCCAAACCATTCTATGAAAGTACATATATTGGGTTTAGCAGAGTAAGTTGGTCTGCTTTTTGTACTGAAGGATAATGTTAGTGTCACACACTGCAACTATTTGCCCAAGTTATTAATATCAAAGTCAACTCCAAATGTATTTTAATGATTTTTGTTAATGATTTTTTTTCCTTGACAAATAATTATTTAGTGGAAATTTTTGTGCACTTTAGAGGAGGTGAAGTAGACTTTACACTTTAAAATGTACCTATTTCATAGCAAAACTTTTTGTTTTGCTAGAGGTGAGACTAATCTGGAATACCTAAATGCATAAAGAAAAAAAGTAGGAATAACTTCAAATTAAGGCAAATTTTTCCTGGACTGGTGTTGAGTTGCACTCCAAAGTCATTAAAAATCATACATACATGTCTACATAATAGCTCTTCAGTATTTCCTTTGATATAAAATTAGTCCTGCCTTATTGACAAATATTAATAACACACATAAAGAAGAATAGAAGTAGACTGTAATGAAGAAACATAGCTGCTTAAGATATTCAGTTTCCAGTAAGGAATTCAACAGCAGTGCTGCTGTAAGGATGGAATGGCATGTCAGCTGCTTTTGGCTCACGACTGGTGCCTCCTGCCCATCTAGCAGTAAAGTGATAAAGCAGCAACAGCTGCTAAAGGGCATGGAGAAGTTAATTTGAAGAGATATGCATGCCTGAAGTAGCTGGTGTAACTGCTTGAAGAAATACTAGATGCCTGCTACTCCATGGCTGTAGCAGAATGCCAGAAAGGAGACAGAGGAGAAAGGATAACAGAGGTGAACCTCCTACCATTCTTGACTAGAAACAGGGAATAAAGGCAGATGTTACGTGTTAGCACTGGGACTGTACAAAATGATGAAAGCTAACATTTTCCTAAGGACAGATCAGGTGTCTGTATATCAACATACTATGTTATTTCATGAAGGAATGCAAACAACATTGAATATGTTAAGGAAACTGAAAAACGTGAAGAAAATGTTGTGAACTTCTGTTGCACAAACTTACTTTTTAAAAATATAGGATCCTCTAAATTTTTTAAGAGAGAAAATTAACTCACAAAAGTCTAAATTTGTATAATAGGAGCAAACTGATTTCAAATCCCAGATTTGGAGTAAATTCCTTTCTGTCTAACTTAACCCTTCTGCCTTATTTCTAATTACAAGAAGTAAACAAGGAAGCAAACACTACATACAGGTTTTATAAAGAGAGCAGGTTCAATGTTGGAGAAGGCTTCATTGCTCTTTCAATTAAGAAGAAATTCTCTACCTAAGTTAGGACTTGATGCAGTGGTTCACATGATTAGTTCTGTTACTTTGGAAGGAATAGTAGGGAAAGACTGTATTTTGAGGCTGGGATCATCTTCCTGGGATATTTGATACGCTGCTGATGTGTTTATTTTCTAAGGGTATAGCTGGGTTTGCAGACTGCCTGTTTGGTG